>NC_037676.1:71996569-72140616 GCF_003255815.1 Theropithecus gelada
ATTAGTCATTAATAATTGAGTGTGCTATTTTCAAAGATATTTAAAGTTACATCAAATGAAGATTTTAAGATAGTCAGGAAAGGGCTTTATTTTGAGAAGTTTGCTCAGGGCAGACCTCCAGAAATCTCAGTTATTCAGAATGTAACCACCAGCCCAGTGCCTGACACAGATTAGGTACTCAAAAAAAATCTGCTGAATAAATAAATTGAAAGAGACAGTTTTGATTTTAAAAAGGTCAGCTGGGCACAGTGGCTCACACCTGTAATCCCAGCACTTTGGGAGGCCAAGGTGGGTGGATCACCTGAGGTCAGGAGTTTGAGACCAGCCTGCTAAACATGGTGAAACCCTGTCTCAACTAAAAATACAAAAATTAGCTAGGCATGGTGGCAAGTGCCTGTAATCCCAGCTACTCGGGAGGCTGAGGCAGGAGGATGGCTTGAACTCAGGAGGCGGAGGTTGCACTGAGCCAAGACCTTGCCACTGCACTCCAGTCTGGGCAATAAGAGTGAAACTCTGTCTCAAAATTAAAAATAAAAAAAATTTAAAAGGTCATCTGTCTACAGAGAACATAGGTATGATAATGCCTGACCCCTCTTACTACTTGGCTGCTTACGAGGTCCTTACCCATCAGGCACTGCTCACTTGCCTCTGGAGCCAGTCTCCACAAACTCTCCATTCCAGTCCCCCGAATCCCTGCAGCTGCCTGAGCTCTCACACTCTCTCCAGAAGAGGGCAGGCAGTGTAGTGCAGGGGACAACTCATGGGCTGTGGCTTCAGACAGACCTGGATTTGTATCCTGTCTTTACCACTTGCTTACTATAGGATCCTGGGGAAATTATTTTGCTTTTCTAAATTGGCCTTCTTATCTACAAGAGGGGTAATAAGTATGTTTGGGGATCGTTGAAATTAAATAAGACAATGTTATGATGGATGTCATAAAATGTCTGTCCCCAAATTAGCAATCGGTTCATGATAGCTAGCTTTGTGTGGTTGCTTTGCTTTTTAATTAATTTATTTATTTATTTTGATTTTTTTTTTCTTTAGAGACAGTGCCTCACTCTGTCGCCCAGGCTGGAGTTCAGTGGTACAATCATGGCTCTACGGCAGCCTTGACCTCCCGAGCTCAAGTGGTCCTTCCACGTGAGCCTACCAAATAGCTGGGACTATAGGCACAGTGGCTAATTTTTTTTTTTTTTTGAGAAGTGGGGGGGTCTCACTATGTTGCCCAGGTTGGTCTTGAACTCCTGGGCTCAAGTGATCTGCCCACCTCAGCCTCCCAAACTGCTGGGATTATAAGTGTGAGCCACCGCACCTGGCATGCTTTTTACATAGCATTGCACTCAGCCTCCCTGCCCATCCCAGCCCCAGCCATTGACTTAAAATTATATGCAAACATTAAAAATTTACTTGTAATAGCCCAAAGTGAAGGTGCATAACAGGAAGGGGAGAAATATAGCAAATAAACAAAAATAATACAAAAATAATATTAAAGTGTGGGGTCACTTCAAAGCAGAGCAAACCGACTCTCATTCTTCAACAGTCTCAAATAACATCGATACAACACGTGATATAATAATGATGCTAAAGAGGACTCTGAGAAAAGCTGAGTGAGACAAGAAAGTGTGCACTACATGTTGGAAAAAGACACATCAATACTAGCTACACTTGAAAAGCCAAGCTACCTAAATCCCTTTCATGAACCGTGACTCAGAGACCATTCACTAAGGGGGCCAGTAAGAGAATAGACTGAGAGCTCTGCTCTGGAGTCAGTTTCTTTTCTCAGCTCTCACTGACTCTGAGGCCTATGGAAAATTATTGAACTCCTTGAACACCAATTTCCTCAGCTGCAAAATGCACATAATACCAGTGACTACCTATGGTTGTTACAAGGCTTAAATGAGAATGTTTGTAGAGCTTAGTATAATGCTGGACACAAAATAATCACCCAATACATTTTAGCATTATTCATTCCTTCCTTCCGTCTTCTCCCTCTCATCATATACCTATTGAAAACTTATCACTGCTGCTAGACATCATATAAAATAACATTGCATCAAATAACTGTCTTTGTTCAAGGTAGAAGCCTGTTACAAGTAGTTACTCAATAAAATTCAAATTTGTGTTTAAATAGACCCTCATTATATGTTTCTATATTGACAGTCTTTATCATGTGTAGAACTAACATTGAGCCATTAAAAATGGGTAAAATTACTTCAGCGCTGATTAAATTCAAAGGACTGAATAGCTAACACATACTGTACAGCAGGAACAACTTAGAGTGCCAGACATATAAACTCATTCATTCCTCACAACGACCATATGATAATAAGTATCATAACTACCTTCTTTTATGGATTATAAAAACTGAGGCACAGAGTAACTTCCCCAAGGTCACATAGGTATTAGGTGGCAGACTAGGGTTTAAACCCAGGGGAATATGGCTTCAGGGTCATATACTCTTCATCTCTCAATTTTATTTATTTATTATTTATTTATTTTGAGATAGAGTCTCACTCTGTCACTCAGGCTGGAGTGCAACGGCACGATCTCAGCTCACTGCAACCTCCGCCTCCCAGGTTCAAGTGATTCTCCTGCCTCAGCCTCTCAAGTAGCTGGGACTACAGGCATGCGCCACCACACCTGGCTAATTTTTTGTATTTTTAGTAGAGATGGAGGCTCGCCACGTTGGCCAGGGTGATCTCAAACTCCTGACCTTCAAGTGATCCACCTGCCTCGGCCTCCAAAAGTGTTGCGATTACAGGCATGAGCCACCATACCCAGCCCCCATCTCTCAATTTTGCTGCCAACTGGACTAACGTCTCCTAAAAACAGTTCAAAAGACAGCATAAAGTACTAGTAAGACTAAAGCTCCTGCCTTCCCTCCTTCTCCCTACCCGAGTTGGTTCTCCCCATCTTTCCCTCCAGATGTTTCCCTGCCACTGTGCCCTCCTTAAGGACCTCTAAATAGAACACAGAACATATGCTGGATGTTCATAAATAGAGTTAATTAATCTGGTTTTCTGACAATGAAAAAAGTCTCTACTCTGATTTATTTCAGAACTGGAAAGAAAACAGACAAGACCAGAAATTTCACTATGAGTCAAGAACTTAAAACTCCTGTGTTACTTCCCTAACGCTGACAGGGGAACTCCTTTCTGTATGATTTAAAAATTCTACCAGACATAACACTTCCAACTTCAAAGAGCATTACTTATGAAAATAGGAAGTGTGTATAACAACTGATATCTGTTAGCTGCTTTGAAAATCAATAGTGTGTTAAACATTATTCCTACCAACCTCAGAGTTACAATGTTATTATCATGTAATGAAACACAGAGAAAACAAAGTACTCTAAGACACTCTTTAGAAAGTAATTACTTTCTTCATGTGCGTCTATGTTCCAAAAAAAAGTGAGTAATTACTTGGCACGTATCTTGTCTAATACTGAAGTATTCTCTTTACTATAAAGTGAAAATGCCTTATCAATGTATATATATTGCTAACCCACATGAAATGAATTCAGGACACCAATATTTTCAGTTAGTGCTTGCAATTGTAAAAAATAACTTATTATGTTCAAGTTGAGGACTGCAAGAACTGAAACACGACTCTGTTATTTGGATAACTAACATAACATCCAAAGTTGAAGTTCTCATTCTGAGTCCTAAGCATCACTTATTTTGCAGGACAGTTAAGTCCTAGGAAGCGAGAAAGCAGCTAAATCTCTAGCACACGTGAGGAAACAAAATATTAGCAGGAAAAAAGGGTCACTGAGAGTGTGACAATGGAAAAGCAGGACTGGCATTCCAGGCAGTGGGAAAGGGTTGTAAAGCAGACACACAAATACAATAAGAAAGTGAAAACAATGCATTTTTTTTAAGGCACAGAAAAGATACTGAAAGGTGTGATTAAAGTCAGCAGGAAAGTCCCCACACAGCCACAGCAGTCGTTTTCCTTCACTCTGCTATAAAGGAAGCACCCCAAACCTGAAGAATGCGGATTAAGCCAGTGTCCCCAAACCCTCTGTATAAGCTCCCTGCTATAAGAAGTGGCTTCAGGAACACAATCTGATTCATGTGACAGTTGTGGAGGTCAGAAGTGTAAAATGGCTGAAAGGGCTGCGTGCCTTCTGGAGGCTGGGGAAGAGCCCATTTCCTTGCTTTTCCAGCTTCTAGAGTCCACCTGCATTCTTTGCTCGCAGCTCCTTCCTCCATCTTCAAGGCACATCACTCCAACCTGTGCTTCAATCAGCAAATCTCCTTCTCTGATTCTTGCCCTCCTGCCTCGCTCTTTCCTTTGATTACATTGGGCCCACCCAGGTCATCTAAAACAATCTCAGAGTCCTTAATCACATTTGCAATGTCCCTTTTGCCATGTAAGATAACATATTCATAGATTCTGGGGATTAGGATGTAGCTTTCTTTGGGATGTTATTATCCTGCCTGTCACCCCTTCCCAGACACCTTTCAGCTATTTTTTGTCTCCCTATTGGAAAAATTTTAAATACAAATGTACTCTTATTTTAACTATCGTTAGTAAGAAGTGAAATTTTAAAATTAGAGAACAGAACTTACCAGTTTCCAATGAAACGAGGGTCATTCTGGTCAAGGTGAACAGGATTTCTGGGATCAACATAAAAACCAATAAGAAGTCCACCTAATAAATATCCCACTGCAGGGCCAAGTGCTCCCATGACATACATGATGGCTGAGAAGACAGAAGGGGAAATGTGAAATACAGCAACGTTTCATTACATGTTAGGAGTTCTCTCATTTCACTGTCATACCATAGACACGTCACAGTTCAATCCAGTTAACTTTCAAAAAAGGGGACCATCAGAGATTTGTGTCCATGTTTACATCTTGGTTTTGAGGCTTGCCCTTTATTTACCCATTGTCCTCTTAGAGCATCAGAATCATTGGGAGAGCTTTTTTGGTGGCTTTTGTTTTGTTTGTTTGTTTGTTTGTTTTTTGAGACGGTCTCGCTCTGTCGCCCAGGCTGGAGTGCAGTGGCTAGATCTCAGCTCACTGCAAGCTCCGCCTCCCGGGTTCAAGCCATTCTCCTTCCTCAGCCTCCCAAATAGCTGGGACTACAGGCGCCCGCCACCACGCCCAGCCAGTTTTGTGTGTTTTTAGAGACGGGATTTCACCGTGTTACCCAGGATGGTCTCGATCTCCTAACCTCGTGATCCACCCACCTCGGCCTCCCAAAGTACTAGGATTACAGGCATGAGCCACGGCACCTGGCCCTATTTTTTAATATAGGTGTTTGGGCCCCACTCCAAAACCACTAAATTCTAATTTCTAGAAGTAGAGACCCAGGCTAGTTAATGAGGCAGTCACTGAATAACCAAGAGAAGATTTTTTTTTATGTCTAACATAAAGAAAAAAAAAGAAAAAATTAGGTGTCACTCATCATAGTTAGAAGATTCTAGCAGGATGGGGGAATTCAAGGTCAGATTTTGCTATGAGGCTGGATTCAGCTGAATTGACAAAACTGCTTAAGAGTCCTCAAATTGCTAATATTTTTTCAAACCACCACTTTAGAATTAAATAAGATGTTACAATGCATTTGGTTTACTGTTAATTGAAGAATCTTATTCAAATATGAATAAATCTGCCTAAATGGCATGGGTCAAAAGTTCCAAATGGAAAGCACCAACCACAGATGAACCAGAAAATAATTTTTTAAAGCACATGCCCAAGGGAGTGGGGAGAGTATGTCTCACTGTCAGTGAATCAAAAAGGTTGTCACTGTATCCAAAAAACTTGCCATCAAAATGTGCATATAGGCCAGGCACGGTGGCTCACGCCTGTAATCCCAACACTTTGGGAGGCCAAGGCTGGTGGATCACCTGAGGTCAGGAGTTCGAGAGCAACCTGGCTAACATGGTGAAACCCCATCTCTACTAAAAATACAAAATCAGCCACTGTGGTGGCACATGCCTGTACTCCTAGCTACTTGGGAGGCTGAGGCAGGAGAATCGCTTGAACCTGGGAGGTGGAGGTTGCAGAGAGCCAAGATGACACCATCACACTCCAGCCTGGGCAACAAGAGCGAAACTCCATTTCAAAAAAAAAAAAAAAAAAACCAGGCCAGGTGCAGTGGCTCACGCCTGTAATCCCAAAACTTTGGGAGGCTGAGGCAGGTGGATCACTTGAGGTCAGGAGTTTGAGACCAGCCTGGCCAACATGGTAAAACCCCATTTCTACTAAAAATACAAAAATCAGCTGGGCATGGTGATGCGCACCTGTAATCCCAGCTACGCAGGAGGCCGAGATGGGAAAATCACTTGAACTTAGTGGGCAGAGATTGTAGTGAGGCAAGATCACACCACTGCACTCCAGGCTGGGAAACTGAGCAAGACGCCAAAAAAAAAAAAAAAAAAAAAAAAGGATGTATAGCAAACAACAACAAATCCATTAGCATTCCTTTAATTTTTTGTTTTTCAATTTTCACTTTTATAATTTAAAATTATAAAATAAGTAATATTTTGTCAATTTTAAAATTTTAAGATAGGGTATGTAATTCCTTGAGAATCATAGAAAAATCTAGCCACATTCCAAACCTAATTTTTTCCTATTTGAACTGTTATATGGGGACAAATCAATAAACACTTTTTTTTTTTTTTGATACGGATTCTTTGTCGCCCAGGCTGGAGTGCAGTGGCGTGATCTTGGCTCACTGTAACCTCTGCCGCCCTGGTTCAAGCGATTATCCTGCCTCAGCCTCCCCAGTATCTGGGATTACAGGTGCCTGCCATCGTGCTGGGCTAATTTTTGTACTTTTAGTAGAGACAGAGTTTCACCATGTTGGCCAGGCTGGTCGCGAACTCCTGACCTCGTGATACACCCACCTCAGCCTCCCAAAGTGCTGGGATTACAGATGTGAGTCACCACACCCAGCCAATAAACACTTTTATGGCACTGTTGTGTACAAGGCTTGGTAATGAACTCAGATGTTAAGTGTTCCTCATTTCCAATGTCGTCATACATTGTTAACCACTGAGTAAATAAGGAAGCTTTGCCACATCCTTTAAAGTTACCAGAAAGCAAACTGGAATAATTAGAATGGCTTCACCTTACTTTATCATTCACACCTAAATACACTTTGAATGATTTTTGTACCTCCTGTTACTTTTAACCACAAACAGCAAGACAGTAATTTAACACCTGCTCTCACTTTTCACACTATTTCAAAAGAGAAAGCACAGTGTTTATTTTATAGAATCATCTGCTCATAACAATAAGACATTAAGTTCTTTGACCCTCCATCTGTGATTGGAAATGGAGAATGGAGGCAGAGCCACAGGTAACTGGTACTCTTTCAGAAGTATGCTTCTCATCAATAAAATTAGAATTTTGATAAAGATCTTGTTAATCTCTTTGTTTATAACCTAGACTGTAACTCAAGAATAGAAAGTACTTTTTCTGTTACAGGTATTCCCATATGCATATGAAGATAACACTTATGTTTACACCTCCAGGCAAACCGGCATCATTTACAACTTAAAACTGTAATGAGGCCAAAATGTGACATGAATCATTCTCCCAAAATAGTTCTTCTGGCATGAAAGAGGCTATCTTACAAACACAGACAGGGAAAAGGGTATTTCCGCCATACTGTTTATGCCGGGGCACCTGAGGATAACATCTTGGAGTGGCAAACGGAATTGTGCAGGATGTGTATTGGCCAGACACACAATTATCCAGTGAGAGGAAAATTCATTAAATAGCATTCACCAAAAAAAACCCTAACTACTCCCTAAAATATAGATAAAGCTTTTTAAAATTTGTCAGTGTAACCAGAAACATTTATTTCTATTATATAGCAAGCAAGTCCAATGGAATCATTCCCATATATATCTGTGTGCCTGTGTGTGTATATATGTATGTATATGTGTGCCTGTGTATGTATATGCATGTATATGTGTGCCTGTGTGTATTTAGATACATATATACACACACACACGGCACACATACGCATACATATACACCTACATATATGTGTATATGTGTATAATTACTGTATATCGCAATTATATATGTATACATATGAATATATAACTATATATTACAGTTCTATAAGAATGTGTGTATATGTATATTACTCTGTGTGTGTATTATATATATTATATAAATTATATATATTAACCAATGGTTCTCAGTCAGAGCTTACAAGAGAAGCAAATTGTTGAAGCCAACCCGTACCACTCAACTCCCCCAGTCAAAAACTCCCAGTCATTCCTACTGACTGAAGGTAAAGTTCTAAACTGCCCCACCTGGAGTTCAAGTGCCAGACAAACTGGCCTCCTGCTACCATTCTATCTTAAAACTGTAAGATCTAAAGCCTGTACTCCAGGCTCCATGATTAGCACAGGCCTAGGAGGAACCAGGTCCCTTCCTTTGCTGACCTCACCATACCCTGCCTGGGCCTTTCCAACTCTCTGGATCCTACCCATTCTTCAAGGTCCAATCAAGTCCACCCCTGACTGTCCTCCTCTGAGTGGCCTTTCTCCTCAGAATCCCTGTAGACTCTTTTTTGTCTATTCTAGCAGCCTTCACACTCCATCACGCATCTCTAGAAGTAAAAGGTTTTAAGCATTTATCTCGAATGGAAGTTTTTCTGTGTGATGTGTAGGTACTCTCAGTCTCTCTCACAGCTCACTTCGAATGCATCAGTAAATCCTGTTGGTTCTCCCATCAAATTGTATCCAGCATCCAGCTCCTTCTCCTCACCTCCATAGCTAATACTCTGGTCCAGGCTCATCTGGAAAATTACCCTAGGCCTTCCAGCTGGTCCCCTGGCTTCTGCCCTTACTTCCCTACAATGTATTTCAACACAGCAGCCTTAATATCCTCTAGAAACATGAGCCAGATCATGTCACTTCTTGGCTCACACCCTCCAGTGCCTTCCCATCCCACTCGCAGCCCGAAACCCACGTGTAGCTACAGGGACCTGCCGACACATGTGCAGCCTCTCCTTTACCTCCCCGCTTCGTCTCTCATCACTCCCTGTTCCCTAGGCTCCAGTCATACTGGTCTCTTCGTTCTTTAACCTTCCAGGCACATCTGCGCCTTAGGGTCTTAGCAGTTGCTCTGTGTGCACGTGTGTGTGTTTGTGTGTGTGTGCATGCGTGTATGTATGTGTGTGTGTGTGTTTTGAATGCTCTTCCCCGCCACATGGCCACACGGTTCCTTCACTCACTTCCTCCAGGTAGTTACTCAAACAGTTCCTTCTCACTGACTCCTGACATGGCCACCTTATTTAAAAATTAAAGACTCTTTCCCCAATTCCTGCCACCCCTTTTCCCGCTTTATTTTTCTCCTTAGTATATATCACCACCTAACACTACATATTTCCTTTGTCCATCTTGCTTATCATCTGTCTTCTCCAACTGGAGCATAAGCTCCTCAAGAGATGCTTGTCAGTGGTGCTCACTGCTGTGTCCCCAGTGCCCCGCACGTGGAGGAGGCACACAGCCCTCTGCACTCACACGCTCGTTACTCTCACTGCTCCCATGCGGCCAGTGAACACTCTACTGTCATGAATAACAGTAGATGTCATGATGAAACTCTTCCTCAGTGTACACCAGCTCCCGACATCTTAGCTAAGAACAGCAGCTATCAACCCATATTTCATGCGGTGAAGTTGATACATTCATGTTTTTTGACCGTGTCCCATCAGATCTGATTACACCGTCATTGGTTTTCTCTTTTGATGAAGAACTTGGAAGTTTGGGCTATTCAATGAACCAGTAATATAAATATAAATAGAAGCTCCAATCTGTCCTTCCTACACCCCATTGGATTATCTCACAGGCAGTGGAGTGCCCACTCACCTCTGAGAGCACGCTAAATCATTCCATTCATTTGAGATTAAATGTGCCCTACTTTTTATTTATATTTATCCTGTCAAATAGTTATCTCTTATCTTTTCAAGAAGCTCTGCATCCTTGACAGCAGGAATCACATCCTACCTAGTACTACGTAGTGGATAAAGCACAGACTCCAAAATCATGTGCTCAAATCTCAGCTCCAATTCTCAACAATCTTAGGACCTTGAGCAAGTTGCTTAAGCTCTCTGAGCCCATTTCCTCATCTGTAAAGCTGAGATGGTAGAAGTATTGACTCACAGGGTTATCATAGGCATGAAAGGAGTTAATACCTGTAAAGCATGTGGAATGCCTGGCACACAGGCTATATAAGAATAAGCTGTTTTAGGCCGGGCACGGTGGCTCATACCTGTAATCCCAGCACTTTGGGAGGCCAAGGCAGGTGGATCATGAGGTCGGGAGTTGGAGACCAGCCTGACCAACATGGTGAAACCCCATCTGCACCAAAAATACAAATACTAGCCAGGCATGGTGGCACACACCTGTAGTACTGGCTGAAGTGGGAGGATCACCTGAGTTTGGGAGGTCAAGGCTGCATGAGTCATGATCATTCCACTGCACTCCAGCCTGTGCAACAGAGTAAGACCTTGCCTCTTTGGACATGGGAGGCATTCAATACGAATTTTTTATGGATTGATTACATACCATGATCAAAAGAATGACCATGCCCCTTATTTCTTATCCCATATCTCTGGTTCCACCTTTGTCTGGATGTACCTCCTCCCAACCTTGGCAAGATGTACAGGTTACACATCAAAGGAATGCCTGTTATTTCGTTATTTGCCCATAGTCACAGACTTAGACTTATATAGATTTAGACTGTATTGGTCATCTCAGGCTGCCATGACAAAATACCACACACTGGGTGGCTTAAGAAACTGACATTGATTTCCTCAGTTTAAGAGGGTGGAGTCTAAGATCAAGGTGCCATCAGCACTGCCTTCTGAGGAGGCCTCTCTTCCTGGCTTGTGGATGGCTACCTTCTTGCTGCGTCCTCCTCTCCCTACACAAGCAGGGAGAGAGCATTCTGGCATCTCTTCCTCTTCTTATAAGGACCTTATAGATTAGGGACCAGGCACATGACCTCATCTCACCTTAACAACCTCCCTATAGGCTCCCTCTCCACATACAATCATACTGGAGGTCAAGGCTTCGACATATGAATCCTTGGGGGACACAATTCAGTCCCTAGCAGATACCGACCCACCTGCAACCATATCATTCCTCTTTCCCTTCTCTTGCTATCACTTCACTGCTCATCTAACATGTCTGTCCTCACCTTGACCACAGCCTGCCTCCCTCGGCCTCGGACATGATTTCTCTCCTGACTGTGCTTCCACCTCGTTCACTCAGTCAGCAAACTGGCATCTTGTGGTACCATCCCTTCAGGCTTGACCGAGTCCCCAGAGTCTGCTGGTCGCATGGTCATTCTTTCTCCAGAACATCCTATGTACACTCGACCTAGAGCTAGCTCAGTGACCCACATGGGCTACACTCCCCATCCTTGAAAGCCCAGTGCTTCACTGAGGCCTCGCCTGACCCACACAGGCCACAGGAATGTCTGTCCTAGGGGCTCACATCAAGTATTATCTGCACTGCCCACTGTATTATGTTGTTGTATTATCACTACACACCCATTCATCACTTTTTTTCATCTTTCCAGCTAGGTTAGACAGACTTTGAGGGCAGGCAACATGAATCACACTTTTCTGAATCTGCCCCAAAACCTAAAATACTGAACTATTGACACAGGAAGCACTGAAGTGAACATCCTCAGATCAGATCAGAGCCCTGCGCCCACACCTGTGCCTTGTCAAAAGTTACTCTCTCTGAGCCCTAATAAGGTGATGCATGTAACATGCTTAATATAATAAACATTGAAAAAAATACTAAGTTGGATTTTTATGTTGAATAATTACCTACTCGTTCTCTAATAAATATTATTAAATATTAATTTTGTGTAGATCACATACATACATTACTTAATACATGACATACTTAACACCTTTAGGTTATCTTAATAAGTTATCTCTTCTGGAGTCACTATTTTTGATTCAGGAACTGGTTTTTGTGACAGGCTGGGGAGATGGGAGTTGGGAAAGAGAACATCCAGCCTCTCTTTCCTTGCAAAAGGGCCAGTGCAAGGTATCTTTCTGGAGCTGAACATGTGCGTGTCTATGCCTGTTTCTATAATTATTTTAAATTAAACTTTAGGGTTTTTCCTACTGATTACTAAATATAAGATGGATTCATTTAGGGAGAACTCTCAAGAGCACAAAAAATAATTTTTAAAAATCAGCATAATCTCTACTACCCAAATAATACCATATTAACAACAGTAATAAATATTTTGTACTATTCATATGTTCATCTACTGTATAAACTGTTTAAATAGTTAGAATTACACAGTAATTATTGTTCTATAGTTCTGTTTTTTCATGTAACGATCTCAAGCTTTTTCTATGTCAGTAAGTATTCTTCTATAACATTTGCTGTATCTAAATGGTGCCTCATGATGTGGTTATCTCATACTTCATATAATACTCCCCTATGGATGCCAGCTTTATGCTGTTACAGATATCTAGCTGAGATTATTGCTCTGAAGATTGTATGACCTATTTGAAGCTTTATTATGCATATGCTGCAAAGAACTAGATCCCGGCCGGGCACGGTATCTCACACCTGGAATCCCAATACTTCGGGAGGCCGAAGTGGGAGGATCACTTGAGCCCACGAGTTCAAGACTAGCCTGGGCAACAGAGTGAGACTCCGTCTTTATTATTTTATAATTAATTAATTAGTTAGTTAAATTTTTTCAGTGAAGCAGATCCCAACGTAAAGATTGCGACACCCACCCACATATGCACAATCATTATAAATCATTGATTTACAAATCATTGATTGTGTATCATTGTAAATCATTCCCAGCTCAGCTGTGTACTTTAGTGGAGTTAAGAAGCCACTTATGATGGGAAGGGTTTCTGATCTTTTCAGACCCTTCCAAAAAGGCCACCTTCCATGAGGGGAAGCCAGCTCCCCAGCTCACTCTGGCCTCGGACCTCACAGCTGCCCCAGTCGAGAGGCGGCTCTCGAGAAGCCTGGCCCTGCTACAGCTTCCTAGCTACCTCCTCGCTGCCCACCTCCCACAGTATTTCCTGCACTGATCTGCCCCAAGCTCCTGGACCTTACCAGAACTTGTATTTAATTTTCTTCTTAAATGACTCTTCCCCTTATTCTATGATCACCTCTGCTTTTGGCATTAAAGCACATTAACTGCTATTTTTAATCCCATTTACCATCACATTTTTAACTTTCTCCTGCAGATTTCACCTTTATTATACTCTAATCTCTCTTTCACTTTTAGCTTTTGATCTTACTTTTTTATTTTATTTTATTTTAGATGGAGTTTCACTCTTGTCACCCAGGCTGGAGTGCAGTGGTGCAACCTTGGCTCACTGCGACTTCCGCCTCCCGGGTTCAAGTGATTCTCCTGCCTCAGCCTCCTGAGTAGCTGGGATTACAGGCTCCTGCCACCACGCCCAGCTAATTTTGCATTTTTACTAGAGATGAGGTTTCACCATGTTGGCCAGGCTGCTCTTGAACTTCTGACCTCAAGTGATCTGCCCACCTCACCCTCCCAAAGTGCTGGGATTACAGGTGTGAACCACCACACCCCACCTGATCTTACATCATTTTAAATGTATTTTATCTTTTAAAACATTTTCCTGGGGTGTTATATTTTAAAAATTAACTTTCATGTTTTTCTTTTGAATGTGTTCTTAATTTCTATCTCTCATACTTTTAAGTTTGCCTACTTTTTTAGTGCTGTTCGTATGAGGCTAAATTTATTTGTAGCAATTATCTTGATTTTAGAACTTTAAACTTTTGTTATATTCCTTAATTTTACCTTATTTTTAGTGTTGAATGGTTTTTCTTTCCTTTTTAGTCTTCTTATATTATCTCCTGTAACAGTGTTTATCTTACTCTTCTCTTACGCGGTGCTTATTTTGTGATGAGTTTTGGTGATTGCTCATGAGAAGCTGGGTGCAGCATCACACTTCTTCTGGGCATATCTCGCCCAGAGGTCTCTGTCGCTGCTGCCCCAGCTGCCCCTCGGGCTCGTCCAATGGGTGAAGGATGGTAGCCTGAGAGGCTTAGAGTTCATTCTCTCCAGGACTCAAGCTCACTCAGCACATGGCATGTTGGATTAGCTGGAACCTATGCTTGCTCTCTCACATTATCCAGTAATGAGAAATGTGAGTTCTAATCCAAGTTCTCTGATGAATAACTGCTGACACTAAGACGGGCCAGAGGGCTCTTTATTCAGCTCCAGCCTGGCCCTGGGGAGGGTCCTATGGGTTGACCTTCCCAATGGCTGCTCCAGAGATGGGGAGAAATTGCACCCTGCAACATTCTCCGGGAGCTACTTCACCACTTATCAAGGCTGCCGCCCCATTCCTGGCAGAATTCAGAGACCCTCCTCCCTCTTCACCACAAAAACCCAACAAGGCTGCATCAGGGATTATCTCAAACAGGGTTGTTCCATGGAATCAGCTGCAACCTCGGGGAACAACTCTCTGAACTCTACAATCTATATTAAATAATTCAACCTGCCTGGAAACCTATGCCCCTGAATCACAAGAAATGATTCTGGAATATAATCCCAGCACTCTGGGAGGTCAAGGCAGGAGGATCACTTGAGTCCAGGAGTTGAAGACCACCCTGGGCAACGTAGTGAGACTTCGTCTCTACAAAAAGTTTAAAAATTAGCCAGGTGTGGTGGCACATGCCTCTAGTCCCAGCTATTTGGGAGGCTGAAGTGGAAGGATCCCTCCAGCCCGTGGGGTGATGGGGGTTGAGGGTGCAGTAAGCTATAATTACACCACTGCATGCACTTCAGCCTGGGTGACAGAGAGCGAGAAAAGAAAAGAAAAGAGAAAAAGGAGGGAGGGAGGAGAAAGGAAAGGGAAGAAAAGAAAGGAAAGGAAAGGAAAGGAAAGGAAAGGAAAGGAAAGGAAAGGAAAGGAAAGGAAAGGAAAGGAAAAGAAAGGAAAGGAAAGGAAAAAGGAAGGAGAAGAAATGATTCTGGAGTTCCTAACGGTGGTCAGTCAGGCAGATATGGGCCTTCCTGGACCTGGGAAACTGAGGGACCCAGTCAAAACCAGCATCATGTAGGGCTGCAGAGTCACCTCCTTCCTGGCCTCATGCCCTAAAAGGTTGAATAAGGATTCACATTGCAAGTTCAGAGATCATCCACTCATCCATGCACTCTGTGATGCAAGGTACTGGGACAGGGAGGGGTCATTGCAAAGGTGAATCAAACTGATGCATTTTCTTCCAGGAAAGAAACATGTAAAACTCACTATGATTCAAGGTTCAGTGAATAGGTGCAACAAGCACCAATAATACGCTGTGGACTGTGGGAAAGGAATGATGCGTTGTAATTAGTTGGGGACGGAGGACAGAGAAGGCTTCATGGACCCTGGACACTAAAGGCTGAGCAGCACACGTGGGCAAAGGCGCACAGATTTGAAAGTGAATGGTATATTCAGGGAATTGCAACTGACCACACTCAGGGAGAGGCAGAGAACAGTGACCACCACCACCTGCACCCTACTCCCATCTTGGGGCCTCGATGCATACACAGCTGTGTGCAGGTTGCCAGCCCCTCTTCTCTGAGTGCCCTAGAGGGTGATGGTAGCACAGAACTGGCTTCCCCTACCATGTAATGGCATTTGGAAATGGTTTTCTGTTGTTTCTCAGAAGACAGGAGAAGAACAAGTCACGTCCACTGTGCTGTTGAGAGCAGGCTCCAGCATCTAGAACAGGGAGTCCGGGCACTCGTCTTTGGGTCTCCTGAACACTTGTATCTTTCCTCCCACACCCTCTTCCCTCTCTGCTTTTGCACTAGTCACTGGGATGCAGTTGAGAGTCCAGAGTACCAGAGGCTGTCCAAGGCCTCTCTGTCCACCTCATTCCTGCTGTCCCCATCTCTTGGAAGTGGAAACAATTCCCCTTCTCATTCATTCTCTCTGTTTTGGGGCAGAATTCAGTGAAAGAACGACCACCCTCAACTGTGGTGGGGGCCACCCCTATTGCACACAGTTCTGATAGCCCATCATTCATGAGGCCCCATCCTCCATGATTCATCAGAAGACAGGTGACCAACCCAGGCCACTCAGATGCCCTTCTCCCTGGAAGATCTTTCCCCAGATGCCCACGGCTCACTCACTCCCTTACTTCTTCCAGATCTCTGCCCAAATATTATCCCTTACAGAAGCCACAGTGTTCCACACATCTACACATGGCACCTGCCACCTGCTTCCATCCCGCTGTCACCCACCCTGCTGCAGTTTTCATCAAGGTGCGTATCACTGCACTGCATACTTTGATATATTTGTTCATTATCTGCCTCTCCCACTGGAATGTCAGCTCATTGAGAACAAGGACTGTTTTTCTCACTGATGCATTATCAGTGCCTAAGCAGTGCTGATTGTAAGCACTAATAAGCCTTTATTGAATGGAGAAGGGATGAAGACATGGACTTTGAATCTTGGGTGAAATAACAGAAGCAGCTGCAGCTTTGTCCTTACAGCAGAGCCTTGAAGAGTCATCCATAGGCTCCTGGTGCTAGACCCTCAGGCTGCCCTGTCACAGCGAGCATCTATACCTCCCCCAATCCCACTCCAATAGAGTCCTTGATTTACAGAGTTGGTTCCTATGGTTTACAGTCACAGATCCCTGACTCATGCCTTCTCCAGGCCCTCCACAGGCCACCACCATCTCCAAGTGGGTTTGCTGGGTTCTCAGAGTCTCCTTATAACTGACCTGGATTTACTGTTCCCTTTGACCAATTTGAACTTGGTCTCTAAATTATCACCCTCTGATTCCAAGTCACACCCCACCCCCAGCTCACTGCTGATTGCCCATGGCTCTCCCATATTCCCTCTGGTGTGTAACCCACTTTCTCAGCTGCCACACACGGCAGTGAACCCTGCTGAGAACTGTGCCCACAGCAGTTTAAGGTTACAAGCTTAATATAGGTCCAGTTTCAGGGTCTGGGACTGCACCCAGGATGGTGCCACAGAAAAACATTTTATGCACATGCCTAAGTCCTCAAATGACTATTAACCCTGGTGTGGGGCATAATGATAGGAGGCCACTCTCTTGTATGCGTTTGGTGACACAGCACTGCAGATAACAAAAGGACATGAAGAACAATCCACGCGCATCACCACGATACCGCAACAGTGATACCAACTCTCTTTCAACTTGCATATTCCCCGAAAAATAGCCAAAGTACTTTAAAGCACCAGAGCACTGTATTTAAAGAAAATTATTCCAACTCATTCCTTCCACTCACAAGCATAGGCAGATAAGAGGCCTTTGATCTCAGTTATTTTGAGCAGCAATTTTTTTAATTTTAAGTGATTCCGTTATTTTGACACAGGCCTGACAGCAAAAGAACAGCTGCCATGGCAGTCAGGGAATAGTCTATCACTTTGCTGAAACATCCAGAGAGCACCTCAGGTCACAAATGAGAGGGGAAGAGAGTTTCAGTAGATTTGGAGAGCTTTCTCCTCGCTGCCATAGAGAGAAATCGTTGGTTGAAATTCACTAACTTCCTTTAGAAATATTTTCAAAGTAATTTGAAAATTATTTAGAGAATAATGTGTTCCCTAAAAGGGAACATACAAATGTAGAAGTAGCAGCCAGTTATGCTTAATTAGCATCTGGGGCATGGAAGGGGAACAGGTTTAATGTGCTGTGGATTTAAAACATCAGATTGGCACATGTATCTATATGTAACAAACCTTTACGTTGTGCACATGTACTCTAGAACTTAAAGTATAATAATAAAAAAAAACACCTGTGAGTGACCACTGTCTATACACTTCATCAGATCCTCAAGAAGGAGCACAGGGTGTTATCAGGAAGGCATGAAAAATATTAGGCCAAAATTTTTAAAGTATATTTTGGAGCAAAACAATTTTCATAAAAAGTTAAGAATGAATCCCCTTAGAACACAAACAGAAAATGGACGGACTTACCTAAACATAAATGAACTCATGAAAAACTTTAACCTCACAAGTTGTCAAAGAAATAGAAGCTGCAGCTGGACACAGTGGCTCATGCTTATACTCCTAGCACATTGGGAGGCCACGGTGGGAAGATCATTTGAGCTCAGGAGTTGGACACCAACCTGGGCAACGTAGTGAGACCTAGTTCTCTACAAAAAAAATTTAAAATTAGCCAGGTGTGGTGGTGCATGCCTGTAGTCCCAGCTACTTGGGAGGTTGAGGCAGGAAGATGGCTCCAGCCCAGCAGACTAGGCTGCAGTTTGCCATGATTGAGCCACTGCAATCCAGCCTGGGTGACCAAGATCCCATCTCAAAAAAAGAAAAAGAAAAAGAAAAAGAAAAAAAGCTGCAAACACTGAGACACAATTCTAATTTAATAAACTCACAAAGACTGAAATAACACTCAGTGCAGAAACAAAATCAGTGAGTTAGTTATTCTTATCCACTGCTGGTACAAAGTTACACGATCCAACTTTTGCACAGTAATTCCCTATATATATATATATATCTCATAGTAACATTTATCAATATATTATGTATACAATAGAAACAACATTAATAATAAAGTAATTGTTAACTAAATTTTGAGACACAATGTGGCTATTAATTTTAATGTTTTTGAAGAGTTTTTATAGCTTGAAGAACTATTTATTTTTAAATTTAAGTGAAAATGAAGGATACAAAATTTTTTTAATAATGTGGTCATGATTATATAAACCTTCAAAAAAAGACTGGGCTGGGTGCTCAGACCTGTCATCTCAGCACTTTGCAAGGCCAAGGCTGGCGGATTGCTTGAGCTCAGTTCAGGACCAGCCTGGGCATCATAGCAAGAACCCATCTCTACAAAAAATACAAAATTAGCTGAGCGTGATGACATGCACCTGTAGTCCCAGCTACTCGGGAGGCTGAAGCGAGAGTATCACTTCAGTCCAGGGGTTTGAGGCTGCAGTGAGCCGTGATCATGCCACTGCACTCCAGCCTGAATGACAGAGTGAGACCCTGTCTCAAAACAAGAAACAAACCACAGAAAGAAAAAAAAAAAACATCTAGCAGGAAATAATCGTAGAAAATATTTCTGAACAGGTACTTTACCAAAAAAGATACATAAATGGAAAATAAACACATGAAAGAGATTCAGCATCATTAGTCATCAGAAAAGTGCAAATTAAAACCACAATGAAATACCACTAAACACCTATTTGAATGGTTAAAATTAAAAAGACAGACCATACCAAGTGTTCTGGAGGATGTGATGCAAAATAGAATGTCATACCCTGCTGGTGGGAATGTAAAATTGGTACAACCACTTTGGAGAACATTTCAGTAGTGTCTTATGGAGTCGAACATATACATATCACATGATTCAACCATTCCATGCCTAGGTATGATCACAAAAGAAATAAAAACGTATGTCCATACAAATGTTCATAGAAGCCTTATTTGTAGTAGTGAAAAACTGGAAACCTCCAAAACATGTATCTAGAGATGAAGGGATAATGAATTGTAGTATGGTCATACAATGGAATATTACTTAGCAATACAAAGAAATGAACTATCGATACTTGCTGAAATGTGGAGAAATCTCAAAATAATTATGTTGAGTGAAAGAAAGCAGACATAAAAGAGTACACACTGGATGATTCAATTTATGAAATTCTAGAAAATGTGAACTATCCCATAGTAATAAGAAACCAGAACAGTGTTACCCAGGGACTGAGGAGGCCAGGCAGAAGGAGAGATTTAAAACAGGCCCAAGAACGCTCTTGGCAATGTTGGATCTGGATCCGTTTGCCATCTTGATGTGGTGATGGCTTCACTTGGGTGGGTGTGTGGGGGTGTGTGTGTGTGTGTGTGGTCGTGGTGGTAGTAGTTGTCCCCACTTACTCTTGGTTTCACTTTCTGATGTATTAGTTACCCACAGCCAACTGCAGTCCAAAAATATTAAATGGAAAATTCCAGAAATCAACAATTCTTAAGTTTTAAATTGCACGCCGTTCTGAGTAGCCTGGTGAAATTTCACATTGTTCAGCTCTGTCCCCACCAGGGATGTGAATCCTCCCTTTGTCCCGCGTCCTGACGCTGTCGACGCTTCCCACACGTTAGTCATCAACATCGTCTGCTCCTGACATCCAGACATCGACGTCGTCATGACTGGGTGCCAGAAGCAGATGGTCCTTCCTCTGAGTGTCGTTAGGAGGTCAACTGTCCACAACTGTCAACTGTGCCTACGTCATTCATCTCCCTTCATCTCATCACATAGACATTTTATTATCTCACATCACCACAAGAAGGGTGAGTAAAGTACAATAAGATATTTTGAGAGAGAGACCACATTCACATAAATTTTATTATAGTATATGCTTGCAATTGTTCCATTTTATTATTTTTGTTGTTAATCTACTGTGACTAATTTGTAAACTTTGTTATAGGTATGTATACATAGAAAAAGACAGTATATATAGTGTTCAGATCTATATGAGGTTTTAGGCATGCATTGAAGGGTATTCCCTGCAGACAATGAGGGACTATTGCATATTTATATATATGTATGGGGGTGTGTGTGTGCATATATGTGTTAAACCTTTTCAAATTGTATATTTAATTATGTACAGTTTATTTTATGTCAATTTTATGTCAGGAATAAAAGGAAGGACCAGATATCTAAAAGTGGATTCTGGAAGTGGTTGCACAACTCTATATATTTACATCACTGAGTTGTATACTTAGAGTAGGTAAACATGGTCTGTAAAATATGCTCCCAAAGAGTCATTAAAAAAAACAAAATAGACTAGAAGGAAACGCATCCATGTGTTAAAAGTTGTTAGCTCAGGTTAGTGAAATTACAATGGGGGTTTTTTGGTGTTTTCCTTATAACTTTTCATATTTTCAGGTTTTTCTAATTGAATCCGTATTAAAATAAGCAAAAAATTAAACATATCTTTGGGAATTAGTAGTACCTTTATAGTATTCAGCTACCAACGCTCCAGCCATCAAATGTACTATCTTTGTATATACTTAGGACAAATCAGTATTTTTTAACTTGAAGGAGGCCTTTACAGGTTAATGGATTTGTTTTATTTGTTCTTATGTCTATATCATTTTTTGCAGGGGCACCTCACACATCCTGAACATCAATAATCTCTGAGGAATGTATGTACAGGACAGTATTTGTAAAGCAACCCTCCCATTTTCTGTAAGATTGAACTGTCTAGTACTTCAAGATGACTTCTTATAGGCCAAACTATTATAACAAGTCAAGGGTTAACAAACTACCAGCAGATCTGGTAAATACAGTTTTATTAGAAAACAGCTACATGGATTCATTTATGTATTGTGTATGGCTACTTACACCAAAACGGCAGAGTTGAGCGACTGCAACAGACATGGTACAGCCCACAAAGCTGAAGATATTTACTATCTGACCCTTTATATAAAAAGTTTGCTGACCATTATAATAAACCATGGCAGTCTTTTATTAAGCATTTACTGTGTTCCAAGTATCAGCAAAATGTTTGCATACATTGTTTATTTTAATTTTCACCCGTAAGGTAGTTATAATTATTTAAGCTATGACTCTAAACCACAGAGGTATGGGTAAATTTTTGTTTAGATGCATATCTGAAAAAGCCATTTCTCTATAAAGTTTATAGTTTTAACATGTTAACTATGTAGAATAAAATTACGCATGGAAATCAAAAGACTATTTGCATAAAAAGAAAATTTATTTGTAAAATCAATTTTTCCAAAGCAGGCAGTATCTCAAAGGTTCAACTTATAAAGGCGTAAACCCAAAGCAGTATTTTAATTGAACTATAATTCATGCTGAAGTGAAATAGAATCATAACTGTTACTTAATGACTACCTTTCAGAAACTACACTAGGTGCTTCACATTACTTGTGCCATCAACACTATCATTCCTATGGAAAAAAAACGTACTGTCATTTTCAATTTACAGATGAGAAAGCCAAGTCCCTGAGAAGTTAAGGAGATAAGTAATTAGTAAATGGTAGAGCCCAAATTAGAACTTGACTCTATCTGAACCCAAAGCCTGTCTTCTTTTCATTTAAGGGCACATTTCTCCAAAACACAAAAAAGTATTAAAATTTTAATTATAAGAAGCTTAATTGAACTAAAAAGCTTCTGCACAGCAAAAGAAGTAGTCAACACAGTGAACAGTCAACATGCAGAATAGGAGAAAATATTTGCAAAATCATATATACAACAGGGGAATGATATCCAGAATTTATAAGGAACTCAACTCAACAACAACAAAAACAATGCTATTTAAAAGTGGGCAAAGGACATGAACAGATAATTTTCAACAGAAGGCATACAAATGACCTACAGGCATGTGAAAAAAAATGCTCAACATCATTAATAATCAGAGAAATGCAATTTAAAACCAAAATGAGACATCATCTTATACCAGCCAGAATGGCTATTATTAAAAAGACAAAAAATAACAGATGTTGGCAAGGATACAGAAAAAAGAGAACTCTTATACACTGTTGATGGGAATGTCAATTAGTATAACCACTATGGGAAACAGTATGGAGATTTCTCAAAGAACTAAAAATAAAACTAACATTTGATCTAGCAATCCCACTGCTGGGGTATCTACCCAACTGAAAGGAAATCAATATATCAAAGGGATATTTGCCTTCACACGTTCGTCATTGCACTATTCACAATAGCAAAGATAAGGAATCAACCAAAGTGCCCATCAATGGAGAACTGGATAAAGAAAATGTGGTACATATACACAATGGAATACGATTCCGCCATAAAAAGTAGCATTATATCTTCTGCAGCAACATGAATGGAACTGGAGTCCATTATCCTAAGTGGAACAAGCCAGACACAGAAAGACAAATAGCACATGTTCTCACTTATAAATGGGAGCTAAATAATGTGTACATATGGATGTAGATTGTGGAATAATAGACAATGGAGATTCGGAAGGGTAAGGATGGGTGGTGGATGATGAGCAATTACTTAATGGGTACAATGCATGTTATTTGAGTGATGGATACCCTAAAAGCCCTAATTTCATCACTATGCCATTTATACATGGTATTACCCAATTACCCAAAACACCGTAAAATTATGCCTGTACCCCATAAATTTATTCAAATAAAAAAGAAGCATACAGGACTCTGCTACTGGAAAAAAAAAATCACATAAGAGCTGAAAATCTCAAAATATTTTTGGAGCTGTTACTAGCAGGAGGCTTAAAAGCATTCTAAATGAAAAAGAAGCTCATTATTAGATTTCCTTTTCCGGTTTCATCACTAATTGGTTTCCATAAGGATGGCAGGGAAATGTACCTTATCTGGAAAATACATGCCAAATATGTTGCATGCCATTTACTTCAGTAATTACGGTGAAGCCTCAGAAGAGCATACCAGCTGTTAAGAGCAGCTTAAATATATCTCCTGGGAAGGCTAAGTCAGTGCCAGGAAGCACCTTCCAGGTAAACAGGCATCTGTGTGACACATTATGCTTTCCAGGCACTTGAAGAAATTTGATTTCCATTGGAAAGATCCAAGTTCAGGGCAACACTGAGGCACAACTGGAACGATGTCTTGTGTAAAGTCCCCACGGTCATTGGCATCACCATGGCCATCCATTGGATTTTATAGACATTTGAGTGATATAAATCCTTTAGGACACCTTTAACGCTACCCTGTTTTTTGCATCAATCCACAGGAATTAGTCTAGGTACACTTTAAGTAAGGCTGCCTGCACTAGGGTTCCTCGTAAAGTTTTTTTCTTGAATTCAGAGGCATATTAGTAGTCAAAGTCAACAGTCATTGACTGCTACTATAAGATAATATTGGGCATGTGTTGTCTGTAAGATACTGTGCTAAGGCCTTTATATGCATTTTCTTATTTAATCTTCACTTCAACCTTATGTAATAGATACTATGATTATCCTAACTTTTTTTTTTTTTTTTTGGAGACAGAGTTTCTCTTTTGTTGCCCAGGAGTGCAATGGCACAATCTCGGCTCACCACAACCTCCACCTCCCAGGTTCAAGCGATTCTCCTGCCTCAGCCTCCCAAGTAGCTGGGATTACAGGCATGTGCCACCACACCCAGGTAATTTTGTATTTTTAGTAGAGACAGGGTTTCTCCATGCTGGTCAGGCTGGTCTTGAACTCCCGACCTCAGGCAATCTGCCTGCCTCAGCCTCCCACAGTGCTGGGATTACAGGCATGAGCCACTGCACCCGGCCTATTATCACAACTTAAAGCATTTTCCTTTGTCACCACTTCATCAATGAAATAATATAATAAATTCATCTGAATTAAGAATAGATAACATCAAACACCGGGGCCTGTCAGGGGGTGGGGTGCGAGGGAAGGGAGAGCATTAGGACAAATACCTAATGCATGAGGGACTTAAAATCTAGATGATGGGTTGATGGGTGCAGCCAACCACCATGGCACATGTATACCTACGTAACAAACCTGCACATTCTGCACATGTATCCCAGAACTTAAAGTATAATAAATAAATAAATAAACATCAAAAATTATATAAAAAGTTTTTAAAAAATAGATAATCCAGCCTAGCACAGTGGCTCACATCTATAATCCCAAGACCTTGGGAGGTCAAGGTGGGAAGATTGCTGTAATCCCCGCTACACAGGAGGCTGGGGAAAGAAGATTGCTTGGTCTTGCAAGAGTTCAAGACCAGCCTGGGCAATAAGGCAAGACCCCATCTCTTCAGAATTAAAAAATTAGCCAGGTGTGGTGGCATGCACCTATGGTCCCAACTACTCGGGAGGCCGAGGTGGGAGGATATCTTGGGCCCAGGAGGTCAAGGCTGCAGTGAGCCATGTTCTTGCCACTGCGCTCCAGCCTGGGAGACAGAGCAAGACCCTGTCTCAAAAAAAAAAAAAAAAAAAAAAAGGTAATCCTTGTATTTTTGTTATCTAACAATAAGAAAGATAACTTGTAAATACAGTTTTACTTACTAAGTTAACATACCTAAGCTTTTTGTATCTTTTCTATCACACAACACTTCAATTTATAGTAGTAGAAAAAAATTCTCATTTGGAAAGGTGGAGTAGTCTACAGTCTACTCTTACGAAAAAGACAAAAGTGCCAAATGACCCATCTAATACCAGGCATTTTGTTTTAAAAAGTTTTTAAGTAATATTCAGTTCACTCGGGGCAATTATGACTCAACTCATATTCAAGAGGTTTGTAAGAGTACTGGCTTCAGCATCAGATGTCTGTGTAGGTCTCTATCAGGGACTGGCTCTGTGATCCTAGACAAGTTACTTAATCCCACTGGATGTGCTTCCTCATCTATAAATAGTAGATCATAATTTATCTGCTTCCAAGAGTTACTGAGGGCAGTAAAAGAGACAATGTACATAAAGCCCTTCACACTAAATGCTCATCAATGTCAGCTATAACAATGATCATTATTGTTACTTCTATTATTATATATGACTTTATAGTTAAAATTATAATTCTGAGACAATACCAGACTTTAAAGTGTCTTCAGATCAATGGGTACCAAAAAAATATAGAAAGAATGAATAAGACCTACTATTTGATAGCACAATGGGATGACTATAGTCAATAATAATTGTATATTTTAAAATAACTTTTAAAATGTAACTAGATTATTTGTAACTCAAAGGATAAATGCTTGAGGGGATACCCCATTCTCCATTGTGTGCTTATTTCACATTGCATGCCTGTAGCAAAACATCTCATGTACTCCATAAATATATTCACTTACTCTGTACCCACAAAAAATTTTTTAAATAATATTTTTAAAATAAAAATTTTAATTTTTAATTTTAATTAAATTTTAATTTTAAATTTTAAAAATTGAAAAAGGTATCTTCACAAAAGGAGGATGATGATGATGTCAATTTTATGGTTAACTGTATTTTTTTTTTGTTACCAAAGTCTTAGAAAATGGAATTTGCATATCTGGTTGTCAGATAATTGGAATTGCCCCAAACACCCTATTCCCTAATCATTAATCAATCAGTAGTTATTTGGTAAGTTATACTTTTAAAATATCTTATGTTAAATATTATGAGTGAAAAACAGGGCCATGCCCCTTCCTAAACAGAGTGTGAGACTTATATGGAGAATGGAATGATAATTGCAGTGGAGATACATCATTATACATTTGTGCAAGCCCATAAGATGTACACCAAGAATGAATCCTAATGTAAATTATGAATCTTGGACAACAAGGATGTGGCAATGTAAGTTCATCACTTATAATGAATGTACCTCTCTGGTGGGACTCTTCATAATGGAGGAGGCTATGCATGTGTGAGGCAGGGAATACATGGGAAATCTTTGTACCTTTCTCTCAATGTCGCTGTGAACCTAAAACTCTAAAAAAAAAATCTTTTTTTAACCTAAAAAGCTACACCTAGATTAAAGTCTGTTTTTTAGAAAGGCAAGACCAAAGTTTGGGAGAAAATATTTGCAAAGACTCATACCCAGAATACTTAAAGAGTTCTTACAATTCAATAATTAAAAGATCAAAACACTAATAGAGAAAGGGCAAAAATTTTGGACAGCTGTATTACCAAAGAAGGTATCAAGATGGAAAATATCCTATGCAAAAATATTTAACACCATTGATCACTGTGTAAGTGCTAATAAAAGCAATGAGATACCACTATCACTAGAATGGCTAAAATTAGAAAGACTGATCATATCAAGTAGTAGCAAGGATGTGGAGCAACTAGAACTCTCATACATCACTGATGGGAATGCAAAAAAGTACAGCCATGATGGAAAACAGTTTGGTAGTTTCTTAGAAAGTTAAACATACAGGCCAGGTACGGTGGCTCACGCCTGTAATCCCAGCACTTTGGGAGGCTGAGGCGGGTGGATCACCTGAGATCAGCAGTTCGAGACCAGCCTGACCAACATGGTGAAACCCCATCTCTACTAAAAATACAAAAATTAGACAGGCATGGTGGTGTGTGCCTATAATCCCCACTACCCAGGAGGCTGTGGCAGGAGAATCGCTGGAACCTGGGAGGCAGAGGCTACAGTGAGCCAAGATTGTGCCACTGCACTCCAGCCTGGGCGACAGAGCAAGACTCAGTCTCAAAAAAGAGAAAGAAAGGAAAAAAGAAAAGAAAGAAAGGAAAGGAAGGGAAGGGAAGGGAAGGGAAGGGAAGGGAAGGGAAGGGAAGGGAAGTGGAGGGAAGGGAAGGGGAGGGAAGGGAAAAAGAAAAGAAAAGAAAGAAGGAAGGAAGGAGAGAAAGAGAGAGAGAAAGGAAAGAAAGAAAGAGAGAAAGAGAGAAAGAAAGAAGGAAAGAAAGAAAGAAAGAAAGAAAGAAAGAAAGAAAGAAAGAAAGAAAGAAAGAAAGAAAGAAAGAGAAAGAAAGAAAGAAAGAAAGAAAGAAAAGAAAAGAAAAGAAAAGAAAAGAAAAGAAAAGAAAAGAAGGAAGGAAAGAAAGAAAGAAAGAAAGAAAGGCATTTACCATATGACCCAGCAATTCCATTCTTAGATTACCCAAGATAAATTAAAATACATGTTCACACAACTAGTGCTAGAGAGCATCTCAAATGGTTTTGGGGGCAAGAAGGGGGTGGAGATTGCATAATGGCACAAGCAGACATTTTGGGTGATGGAAACATTATCATGATAGTAGTGGTAAATATAGGACTATAGATATTTGTCAAAGCAACCAAATTCTATACTTGAATTTAGTAAATCTTATTGTACGTTAAAATTATACCTCAATCAAATTGGTGTAAAAAATATAATTATTGACATAAGTTATTCTATGATAAATGCCTAACAGTGGTTCCAATAACTACAGACTTCAGGAGACAGAAAAGGAAGAAGAGAATGAATACTTATAACGTGCTTCCTGCGTGCTTTTTAAACATAATAGTAAATCCTGCCAACAAGTTATCTGAAAGATAAGTTTAGTTACTTTGCACTTTGAAGAAGGTGTCTGATCTTTGAAATAGTAAGGAATGCACCCAAGTCACAAAACTAGTAAGCAGTAGATTCAAGCCCAAGTCTGTCTGACTTTGAAATCCAAATACTACTCTACACCACATTGTTTCCCATGTAATTTAAATACAGCCACAAATGAAATCACACTTTAACCCAACAAATATCAAAAGCAAACCATCCAAAAGAAATCAAACCACCATTGCTGTTCTCCTAGCAGAAGGATATTATGTGCAACAGTCAAATAATACATAAGAAATCTCGACACCAAGTCCTAATCTTTTAAATAGAGAATCCTGAATAGTCACAGAAGCTATTAAAATTTTCAGAGCAAAGTTATTATAGAGATGTTTGCATAAATACACTATGTGAAATTTTAAATTTACTTACACATTTTATCAAATTCTCAAGGACATTTCTGGAGTAACCTCATCATTTATAAAGCATTAATTCTGAGGCCTGCCTACAGATGATATGGTTATTATGTAATATTTAATAGTTCAAAATGGGAAGTTAATATACTTCTAAAAATACCAAAGAAACTAGTATATAAAAATGTCAACTGTGATCACCAAAAATTGCTTCTAGTTGTATCTAATTATCTCATACTCTCTTTAAGAGCTCTGCATTTCATATCAGGGATGGCCTGAATAAGTAACATTATTTCATACGTGGCAACTGTTTAGCTTATTGTCAATGATACAGATTTATCATGAGCTTATAAACCTCATGATCCATCCAATCCCTCAATTTTTAACTACTTCCAGGAAGTTTCACCAATAGGCAAATATGCTGAGGCACAAAAAAACAAATACTAGGAGCATTTTAAAAATAATTATAAGCATCCCTAGCAGGCTTCAGTGCTTAAGCTACAACAATTAATGTGATGTACCAAATTTTCACAAGTGCAATGCATCTTTGCAGCTCATCTAATGGAGTTTGGGTAATACTATTCATTAGTAAGAACCCTTAGAAACAATCGTTTATTTTGTTCTCCCCAGGAAAGTGATCTTTTCATGATTTGGCAAATGTGGGTGCACACACACACAACAACAACAACAACTTAATAGTTGTTTTTGTAGTAATCTACAAAATGGACAGGTAAAGTACATATTTGGTCATCTAGAATCCCTCAAAAAATTATCTTGCGTAGAACTGTGTAGATAATTGAGGAAAATGATGTCTATGTCAAATATTTGGAGAAAGCTCTAAATTAATGAATACTTTGATTACTTAAACAGCCTGAAAGAAATTAAGTAAAAGCCTTGACAATTCAGTCTAAGAAAATAGGGAATAGTTAAGGATCTATTCCAAAATTTTGGAAGAAAGAGTGAAGATGCATTTAAATGTTAGTAGATTGAATTTGCAAAGCTGTCTGCATGGCAGAAGGCAAGGGAACCCCTTTGTAACCTAGAGCTGAGCAGCTGCCCCCTGCTGACTTGTCCTCATCCCTTCCCCACGAATGCAGCCAGAGTCCCACATCATCACCCACAGGATGAAATCAGAAGGAGCCTTACATCTTTTCAACTCGTGGCATCTAACACTGACACATCAACCTCTTCTTACAAAGAGTAACATTATTCTTTCCAACTTCTGATACATTTCTGACCAATCAAGATTCAGACCTGTACATGCCCTAAATTGACATATCATTTTCCTTTTCCCCCATTGGAAATGCTTCAAATATATAACTTTCTCTTTATGCCACATGATCGTTGCAATTTAGTAGTATCCGGCCACTGACCCAAAAGAAGCAGTTAGTTTTGCAGACAGCCCTAGTTATCAGCATCCGCATGTGCTTATGCACCATGGCAGTTAATCAAGGTTGCCCGGATTGGATGATAACATGACTTCAGGTCCACAATCCCTCAGCCTAAACCCTTAAAGCTGGATGTGTCTTGAAATTAAGATTTTTTCACATTTTACAAAAGTAAAATGGTGCCTGAGGCTGTATGTTACATAACATCTCAATGAAGTCTGGAATGGCATTCCAAAATCAAGCACACTAATATTTCTGCAACAAACGAACGAGTATTCACACTAAGTATGATTTTGAAAATAGCCACAAATCAGGTCAGATTAGGCTTTGCCATCACGTGAGTTGTGAACTAACTATTGGATCTCAAAGCTTTTAGCTGAATATAGAAGTAATAGCAGAGGAATAGTAGCAGTGGAAAATCATTATGAGAACTGGTATACGCAAACAGATGCCAGGCACTAGCTATACATGATCTCCTTAATCTCCCCAACAACCTTGAGGTCAAAACTACTTTCAAGAGACTGTTTTACACAAACTGACTTAAAAACACTCTTTTTACAAGGTACATGATATATAAATGTTTTAAACCCCTCCCCCAAATCATGAATCAAACCGAATATTGTTATTAGCCCGTTCTTTTATTGGCTTTCTCATTTTGAATGACATTTCTGTTCTTGATTATAGGATTTTAATCTCATTAGAGTCCTACATAACAAATCCAGAGGTAGATTTAAAAGAAAAAAATCACACAATTTCAAATTATTTCAGGAAGGCAACCCTGAGATTATTCACTAGTTCAGCAACTCAAACCAAAATTACACACTAACAATTACCCCATTAAAGAGCTTTGCTTCCTTTAGTGAAGTATGCTTATCCCATAAGTATGAAATTTATGTTTACTCTACCATTATAGGGGAAAAATTGATTTAAAAAAAAAAATAAAAGACTGTACAAGAGCTCAAGGTGTTAGTACGGAACTGTATGGTAATCTGCTGAGTCTAGGACTTGTATACTGAGACCTATGAAAATCTCATTACTTATCTTAGCCCACCATCCCCATATGCAGCTCAAGTGGCCCTCAGTCTTTCTAGCTGTGTATTCTACATTTAACTTATTAATTTGGATTCAGACTCATCCAAATCATGCCAACTCAGCTTGCAAACTCCTCGCCCAGATTACATCTTGTGGAGGTTTTATAAACTTATTACTCTAAGAATTACTAACATCATAGTATATGAGGCTACAGTGATATGATAATCACCCCTCATATCTCCAGTAAACAATTCACTCTAACAACCTCGGTATAAACTGATTATACATATAATTATCATTTTTAATGTTCATCTTGTTCAAACAATGAATTAGATACTATAACAATATAATGCATTAGCATTTTATTCTTTAAGATGCTTCCCTACTGTGTACCTTAATTAAGGAACAAGGAAAGCATCCCAACTAAATTTATAGTCTTAGTATAATCTAAAATTATCTTCTCACAAATATGAAAGTCTTTGCTATTGCAAATGTCTTAGGTTGAGTTCCTTCAGAAGCCAAACCTAAAAGATTTGAATGCAAGTAATTTGGCATGATTCTGGAATCCATGTCTACTGTGCTTAAGGATACCACACCCTGTGCTGATTCATCTAAATACTATCTGTCTCTGAAATATCCCCAAACATATGTATTTATTACCACACACACAGTCATCTGTTTCAGTATTGTGTGTGTGTTCATTCCCCAAGAAACAGAATGCATTCTCAAGCAGTAAAACTGGCCCAGGACACAACACTGTGCCTCTTGGCTAATGGGCCTTAGCTACTGTAGAGCACCATCACCTTCAGCCAATCTACCAAAGCTAATATGTCTCCATATTGTTGGTTTCTCTTTTGTCCATGTATTTTGTGTTTTGTAAACAATTTTGACCCATACTGTCTCAAAAATCAGTATGCAAGTAAGAGTGCTGGATGTGTGACAAAAGTTAAAACCTAGGAGAATCAACCCGAACATTGAAAGGCAAGAGGTTTTCTCTCTCTTGAGGCATCATCAAGTAAGTGGTCAAAGACACTAAGAGTCTTCTATGTGGAATCATAAAAAGAGCTCAAATACACAGAAAGAGAATGAAACAGTGGTTACCACCTGCTGGGTGGGGGAGTGGTCAGGGAATGGGAAATGTAGGTCAAAGAATTCAAAATAGCAGATGCATGTGATGAACAAGTTTAGACATCTATCGTACAGCATGAGAACTAAAGTTAATAAAATTATATTGTATATCCGGGTTTTTTGTTAAATAAGTGGATTTTAGCTGCTGTCTTATCACAAAGAATTAACTTTCTGAGATGATAGATATGTTCATCTCCTTCACTACCGTAACCTTTCTACTATCTATTGATATATGTATCCCACAAGATGTTGCAAACCTCAAATATATACAATAAAGTTTATTTTAAAATAATAAAAATATTGATAGTGCAACAGGGTGACTATAGTCAATAATAACTTAATTGTACATTTTAAAATAACTAAAAGAGTGTAATTGGGCCAGGTGTGGTGGCTCACGCCTGTAATCTCAGCACTTTGGGAGGCCGAGGAGGGCAGATCACAAGGTCAGGAGTTTGCGACCAGCCTGGACAATATGGTGAAACCCCGTCTCTACCAAAAATACAAAAATTAGCTGCACATGGTGGCAGATGCCTGTAATCCCAGCTACTCAGGAGGCTGAGGCAGAAGAATCACTTGAACCCAGGAGGCAGGGTTGCAGTGAGCCGAGATCATGCCACTGCACTCCAGCCTGGGTGACAGAGCAAGACTCAATCTCAAAAAAAAAAAAAAAAAAGAAAGAAAGAAAAATGTAACTGGAGTGTTTGTAACTCAAAGGATAAATGAGGAGATGAATACCCCATTCTCCATGATGTGCTTATTTCACACTGCATGCCTGTACCAAAGCATCTCACGTACCTCACAAATATATATACCTACTATGTATCCACAAAAATTAAACATTAAAAAATGTAATAATAATAATAAATACTAAAAAAGTGGGAGAAACATATTTGTAACATTTATCTCACCTAAAGACCTAATATTCTTAACAAATTTTAACTATTAAAATTGAGGAAAGAGAGCCAGGTGTGGTGGCACACACGTGTAGTCCCAGCTACTTGGGAGGCTGAGCTGGGAGACTCACTTGAGCCCAGGAGTGTGAGCCTTCAGTGAGCTGTGCCTGTGCCTGTGAATAGCCACGGCATTACAGCCTAGGCAATCTAATGAGACCCTATCTCTAAAATAAAAATAAATAGAGGAAAGAAACTATGATACATGCACACATCAAAATAATATGCAGCTTTAAACTACAATAAACAAGAGCAGTATAAACTAAAAGCAAAAAGAATAAAGGGCAGTGAAGGTGAAGATCAGCAGTCACATGGGATTGGTGAAGGGAGCCTGCTGACATTCTGAGGGCATCATAAACAGACTGCAGCCCAGGAAGACTGAGCAACAGCTGGGTGAGTAGAACCGGAAAGAACAAAGGCCAGAGGCACATCATGACTTCAGGGGATTTGAAGAGAACAGAGAGCTGTTGCCAGGACTGCCATTGTACAAACGGCATATTCCCTTCCAATGTTAATTACAAAGAAAGAAGGAAGGGAGGAAGGAAGGGAGGGAGGAATGGAGGGAGGAGGAGAGAAAGGAAGGGAGGGAGGAGGGAAAAGAATAAAGGCCTGGAATTTCCCCATTCTGCTGGCTGTCAGAGGGTGCAGAACTGAGGCTTCCTCTGTTCCCGCACCCTAAAGGTCCTTTGATCACATCCCCTTGCTCCCTCATTCTTGGCTAGCTGAGCTCCCATCACCACCCACCACCTGAGTGTTCTAGGGTATATTTCAAAGGCGCAGAAACTGGGGGCAAGAACACGCACAGAGCCATCTCAGCATGATCACTCTGCAGGGACAGAGAAACGTGAAACCTCTGCAAAACCAGAATGGCAGCAATCACGAGCAAATGAGTAGACACTGTAAATCCAAGACATGGATGTACTGAGTCAGGAGATAAGAGATTTGAGGGAGGGATACTATATTGTTAAATTACAGTCATTAAAAATTGTGCTTTGTTTGTTTAGAAGAAAAATATTAAATTCATGACAAATATTTAATACATTTAAATTTATCTGAGATGTAATGTTTCCCTCCTTCCAAGTCTGCAGTGCTGCTCTGCAGTTTTCATTTGACACAGCAAGTTCACACCTTGTGGCAGAGACTATGTTAGGTACTGAGATCATGGACACGACTGAGAAATAGTAACTTCCCTCAAAGAGCCCAGAGTCCAGTGGGACAGCATCCAGGTCATTAACAACAGAAGCATTTGCTCTGAAACTAGGATTTTACTAATTGGAGTTTTATTTCATTTTTAAAATCCTATACCCAAGAATTTAAAGACCTTCTCTAATAAGTGAATTACAGAAAGCTTGCTTTGGGAGATATTCAAGCAAATATTGATCTGACCATTAAAAGAAGCTCAGACTATCAGGATAAACAACATTATAAATAGTAAAGTCAAAACAAAGTCAACAAGGAAAAGATCCAAGTCAAAATTCTGTCTTTGCTTTTAAATAAAATGAAGTATTTTTATTCTAGCATCTATTTTTATCAAATATTAGATATATTAATTCATCTGTCAATATTCTAGCTATTACCCATCTTCTTCTGTAAAGCACTGGGGTGTTAGAAAATGTAAACACCCTTAGAAATAGTATAATTTAGTTGAAGAGAAGAAACAGACAACAGAAATGTTAAAAGATATAGATTAACAACATTTCAGCATAAGAAAATCTCAAGTCAGTGTGTGATTAACGGCCAAACAGAGCAGGGCTATTGCAATTTACAAAGAAAAAAAAATGAACATTTCAGACGAGTGTATATTAAAGGAAGATCTTGAAGGACAAGTAAAATTTGGACATAAAGGAAGCAGGAGGGCAAAAGTGCTACTGTACAGAAGTATGGTAGGAAAAGACCATAAATAAGGTAAGTGGTGAATTATTTGAGATAGCAGAGATTGAGTAATGTGGACAGCTTTCAATGTCGAGCCAGAAAATTGGATTTTATCCTCGGCAATGGGGAATGTAAGGAGCCTCTGCTAGTGTTTGAGCAAATGAATGATATAAGGTGGTATTTTAAGAGCATTTAATTCTTTACTATGCAAGAATTAAAAGGAAGTCGATGGATAAGAAAAACCCAATAGTCCAGACATGAAGTGGTAAGGATCAGAAGTAGGTTGGGACAGTGGACAGTAGTGTGAGAGGTTTAGGAGAAAAGATTCATAAGACTTGATAAGTTATTAGAGACCAGGAGATTCACTGGTCTCAACAACAGGTGGCCAAGGGGAAAAAAAAAAATCATTAATGAAATTAAAAAGTCAAGATGGAAGACATTTTGAAGAGGGTGAAAGCTAATGGAAGTAGGTCATAAAACTGAGTTAAAAGCACTAATCATAGGACTTAATGTAGTAAGTGGTATACACTCTTTGGGAAAAAATCATAGTAAATATACTGTTTTTTGGGGTTTTGGGGGGATTTTTGTTTTGTTTTGTTTTGTTGCTGTTGTTGTTGTTGTTGAGATGGAATCTCGCTCTCTGCCCAGGCTGGATGGAGTGCAGTGGCATGATCTTGGCTCACTGCAGCCTCTGCCTCCTGGGTTCAAGCGATTTTCCTGCCTCAGCCTCCCAAGTATCTGGGACTACAGGCATGCACCACCACACCCAGCCACTTTTTGTGTGTTTTTAGTAGAAACGGGGTTTCACCATACTGGCCAGGCTGGTCTCAAACTCCTGACCTCAAGTGATCCACCTGCCTCGGCCTCCCAAAGTTCTGGGATTACAGGCGTGAGCCATTGTGCCCAGCCAATATACTGTTTTTAAATAATATTTTTTTCCTAACTATAAAGTAACTTAAGTTCAGTGCACACAAATTTGGTATCAAAAAAAAAAAATCCAAAGAAATAAAAGTCATTCAGAATCCTACTACCCAGAGATGGCTACTTTCACAGATGTCTATCCTTTGAGTCCTTTTTTTCCCATGTCAATAAAAATAATAGAGCCGACATGGGGGCTCACGCCTATAATCTCAACACTTTGGAAGGCTGAGGCAGATGGATCAGCCTTGGCCTATCCTCTTGAGGTCAGGAGTTTGAGACCAGCCTGGCCAGCATTGCAAAACCTCTCTCTACTAAAAATACAAAAATTAGCTGGGTATGGTGGCATGCGCCTGTAATCCCAGCTACTCGGGAGACTGAAGCATGAGAATCACTTGAACCCAGGAGGCAGAGGTTGCAGTGAGCTGAGATCGCCCCACTGCACTCCAGCCTGGGTGACAGAGTGAGACTCTGTCTCTAAATAAATAAATAAATAAAATTTTTAAAAATGAGAGGGAAGGGGAGTAGAGGAGAGAGAAGAATGGCTAAGATTTATTGACTGCCTATTACATTCCAAACATTAGTCTAAGGTCTTGACACATATTAACAGTTATTCTTTGCAACAGTTCTATGAGCTAGATAATATTACTATCCCTTTAAGCAGATGGAGAAACCAGGGCCCAGAGAGATCAAGTCTGCTGAGGCTGCCTCACTTGTTGTGAGATGGGCAAGCAGCAGACATGGCACCCTCTGGGAGTCATGGTTTCCCTGGCAGTCCTGGTGCTATTGCTTTGGAGGACATGGAAAGAAACAGAACAGGTGGCAGAGAGATGTATGCATTATCGTGGATGAGAACTGAAGACAGTTGCTGGAAGGAGATTGGATGATAGAATTTTGTGCCCTGTGGTACCCCGCTTGTCAAAAGCTTCCACCAGAATGGGAAAGTTTTGCTGAATGGGGAGAAGTTCTTCAGGTTAATGTAGCAAAAGTAGATGTCACAGGGCAGCCAGGACTGAGTAGACAGTTCATCATAACTGCTCTCCTACTATGTATCATTGTAAAGATGGTGAATTTAGACACCATCAGGGTCCAAGGACTAAGAAGGACTTCAGAAACTTTATAAGTGATGAAGAGTGGAAGAGTATTGAACCAATTCCATCATGGTTTGGTTCAGGTTCTTTTCTGATGAGCAGTATGTCAGCACTCTCAGCACTCTATGTGGATCAGGATTTGCCACGCTATTTTACTGAAGACTTTAGATTACTGGTTTGGAAATTGTATACAGTTTTTGCTTTAGCAATTCTGCTTTCAGGGCCATTTTTAGGACTCTTTCTGATATTTGTGGCATATTGCCTTTGTCCTTCAAAAATGCATAGACTGCAGCCATACTTGTTATATTAGTTCATTCTTGCACTGCTCTAAAGAAATATCTGAGACTGGGTAATTTATAAAGAGAAGAGGCTTTAAGCGGCTCACGGTTCTGCAGGCTGTACAGGAAGCATGACAGCTTCTGCTCAACTTTGGGGGAGGCCTCAGGAAGCTTACCATTGTGGCAAAAGGCAAGGGGGAAGTTGGTTCTTCACATAGCCCGAGCAGGAGGAAGAGAGAGAGGGAAGAGGTGCTACACACTTTTAAACAACCAAATCTCACAATAACTGACTCACTCTCTATCATGAGAACAGCACTAAGGAGATGATGCTAAACCATTCATGAGGGACAACCCCTGTGATCCGATTACTTCCCACCAGGCCCCACCTCCAACATTGGGGATTACAATTCGGCATGAGATTTGGGTGAGGACACAGATCCAAGCCATATCACTCAACCTCTGGCCCTTCCCAAATCTCACATCCTTCTCACATTGCAAAATATAATTATCCCTTTCCAACAGTCCCCTCAAAGTCTTAACTTATTCCAGCATTAACTCAAAAGTCCAAAATCCAAAGTCTCATCTCAGACAAGGCAAGTCCCTTTGGCCTATGAGCCTGTAAAATCAAAAACAAGTCAGTAACTTCCAAGACACAATAGGGTACAGGAATTGGGTAAATACTCCCATTCCAAAAGAGATACATTCAGTAAAAGGGGCTTCAGACCCTTTATAAGTCCAACAAGTCCAAAATCCAACAGGGCAGTCGTTAAATCATAAGCTTCAAAAGAATCTCCTTTGACTCCATGTCCCACATCCAAGGCACTCTGATGCAACGGGTGGGCTCCAAAGGCCTTGGGCAGCTCTGCCCTGTAACTTTAAAGTGTTCAGTCCCCAAAGCTGCTCTCTTGGACTGGCATTGAGTGCCTGTGGCTTTTCCAGGCTGAGGGTGCAAGATGACAGTGGATCCACCATTCTGGGGTCTGGAGGATGGTGGCCCTCTTCTCACAGCTCCAGTAGGCAGTGCCCCAATGGGGACTTCATGTAGGGACTCCAATCCCACATTTCTCCTCTGCACTGCCCTAGTAAACAGTCTCCATGAGGGCTCCAACCCTGCAGCATGCTTCCATCTGGACGTTCAGGCTTTACCATACATCCTCTGAAATCTAGGTAGAGGCTCCCAAGCCTCAGCTCTTGTGCTCTGTGCACCAACAGGGTTAACACTGCATGGAAGCCTCCAAGGCTTACAGCTTACAGCCTCTGAAGCATCGGCCCAAACTGTACCTGGGATCTTTTGAGCCATGGCTGAAGTTGGAGCAGCTGGGATGTGAACAGTAGTGTCCCAAGATTGTGCAGGGCAGGGGGCCCTGGGTCTGGCCCATGAAATCACTCTTCCCTTCTAGGCCTCTGGGCCTATGATGGGAGGAGTTGTCATGAAGGCCTCTGAAGTGCCTTCAAGGCCTTCTTCCCATTGTCTTATCTATTAATATTTGTCTTACTTTTAACTATGCAAATTTATCCATCCTGACTGAATACCTTCCCAGAAAATGAGGGGTTTTTTTTTCTACCACATGGCCAGGCTGCAAGTTTACCAAACTTTTATGTTCTGCTTCCTTTTAAAATATAAATTCCAGGGCTGGGTGCAGTGGCTCACACCCGTAATCACAGCATTTTGGTAGGCTGAGGCAGGAGGATCACTGGAAACCAGGAGTTTGAGACCAGCCTGAGCAACACAGTAAGACCCTGCCTCTACTAAAAATACAAGAAAATTAGCCAGGCATGGTGGTGTATGACTATAAACCCATCTACTCAGGAGGCTGTGGTGGGAGAATCACCTGAGCCTGGGAGGCAGAGGTCTACAGTGAGCCATGATCATGTCACTGCACTCCAACCTGGGGAACAAAGCAATATTCTGTCTGAAACATTTTATATATATATATATATATATATATATACACACACACACACACACACACACACACACACACACACGCACACAAGTTTCAGGTCATTTTTTTTGCACACACATATAAGCATAAAATGTTAGAAGCAGCCAGGCCATATCTTGAACACTTTGCTGATTAGAAATGACTTCCACTAGATACCCTAAATCATCTCTCTCAAGTTCAAAGTTCCACAGATTCCTAGAGCAGAGGCACAATGTAGGCAGACTCTTTGCTAACGCATAGCAAAAGTGACCTTTACTCTAGTTTCTAATAAGTTCCTTATCTCCATCTGAGACCTCATCAGCCTGGACTTTATTGTACATACCACTATTGGCATTTTGGTCACAACCATTTAACAAGTCTCTAGGAAGTTCCAAACTTTCCATTATCTTCCTGTCTTCTTCTGAGCCTTCCACACTCTTTCAACCTCTACCTATTACCCAGCTCTAAAGTCACTTCTACATTTTCAGGTATCTGTATGGGAATGCCCCACTCCTCAGTACCAATTTTCTGTATTAGTCCTTTCTTGTACCGCTCTAGAGAAATACCTGCAACTGGATAATTTATAAAGAAAAGAGGTTTAATTGGTTCATGGTTCTACAGGCTGTACAGGAAGCATAATGGCTTCTGCTTGGCTTCTGAGAAGGCCTCAGGAAAGTTACAATACAGGCAAAGGCAAAGGGGAAGCTGGAACTTCACATGGCCGACGCGAGAGGAAGAGAGAGAGGGAAGAGGTGCTACACACTTTTAAATAACCAGATCTCATGATAACTCACCCACTCACTATCACAAGAACACCACAGAGTGGATGGTGTTAAATCATCCATGAGTGGCCACCCCCATGATTTAATCACCTCCCACCAAGCTCCACCTCCAACACTAGGGATTACAATTTGACATGAGAGTTGGGCGGGGACACAGATCCAAGCCATAGCACCAGTCCAAAAAATTATTACCAGAATCTTCTCAATCTTTTAACAACGTGGAGGAGGAATAAAAGGTAGATGAAGAAGTTTCCAAAGAGGAAGCTGAAAGTAAAGAAGGAATAAAGAAAGGTTTTCCATAGAATACCATAAACTGGCCATGGATAAATACTAATTTTTATAGTTATCTTAATATTATGATTTTGACAAAAATAGAAGATTAATCATTTCTTTTGGTTTGAAGTGAAATGTTACTTGCTTGTATACATATTGCAGGGCTCAGACTATACTGTCATTAGATTGAGAGTCTACATTCAGAACATAAAAGCACTAAGTATAAAAGTTTGAGGCCGGGCGCGGTGGCTCAAGCCTGTAATCCCAGCACTTTGGGAGGCCGAGACGGGCGGATCACGAGGTCAGGAGATCGAGACCATCCTGGCTAACACGGTGAAACCCCGTCTCTACTAAAAATACAAAAACTTAGCCGGGCGAGGTGGCGGGCGCCTGTAGTCCCAGCTACTCGGGAGGCTGAGGCAGGAGAATGGCGTAAACCCGGGAGGTGGAGCTTGCAGTGAGCTGAGATCCGGCCACTGCACTCCAGCCTGGGTGACAGAGCGAGACTCCGTCTCAAAAAAAAAAAAAAAAAAAAAAAAAAAAAGTTTGAAATATGATTTAAGCACAGTGTGGCGGTTTAAATAGTTTAACTTTTGAAAAAACACTGCCAAGCAGTGTGTTTGTTTAATAATAACCTGTTTCAAGTCTGAGTTTTGAAAATTTATATTTTACAAGTATTATATTATTGGAGGTATTTAAGAAGTTTACTTTAGAGAAAAAGATTCTCATCTAGTACAGTTTTTCTTCATTTCACTGTATGAAAAGAAGATACTTCCCACAAATAAAAAGAAATATCCCACAAATGGGAACTTTGCCCATTGTCTCAAGAAGTGTGTATTTCAATAACAACTCTGTGGTCTTTTTAGAGATATAATCAAATTCTTTTTCATACTTTTAGATTATGCAACTAACAAAAACTACATCACATTAATTATAGTTTTCTACACACAATAATGCAGGATACGCTATTGATTTAAGACGTTTTTAACTGTCCGTAATACTCTCTTGATTCCTATAAAGGTTGTATTAATCCATTCTCCCACTGTTATAAGAACTTACCTGAGACTGAGTAATTTATAAAGGAAAAGGGTTTAATTAACTCACAGTTCAGCATGGCAGGGGAGGTCTCAAGAAACTTACAATCATGACAGAAGGGGAAGCAAAAATGTCCTTCTTCACACGGCAACAGCAAAGAGAGGTACTGAGCAAAAGGGGGGAAAGCCCCTTATAAAACCATCAACTTTCATGAGAACTCACTATCACAAGAACAGCATGAGGATAACCAATGGTTCAATTACCTCCCACCAGGTCCTTCCCACAACGTGTGGGGATTATGGGAACTACAATTTAAGATGAGATTTGGGTGGGGACACAGCCAAACCATATCAAAGGTTGATTTCCTTTTTTGTATTTTTCTTATTTGCCATGGACTCCATTTTTTATTTTTCAAATTAGATAATAATTTCCTGAAAATATTTTTCATGTTTTGGTAAATGGTATTTTTTGTTGTTTCAAACTAAAGTTTACTGAAAGATCCATCAAATTGAGCTATCTGTTGATAATTTGAATTTTGGTCACCTATTTAACGTTTTATATTATTCTGCTGAACTTCTATTTGAACTTTTTTCTTCTTTTTTGGATGTAAAGGTGAACATTCCTGATTTATCTGATTTGGAAAAGCCTTGGTATTTTACATTCTGAAAACACAAATGCTTGACTTTTTGTTTTTGTTTTTGTTTTTGTTTTTGTTTTGAGACAAGGTCTTGCTCTGTCACTCAGGCTGGAATGCAGTAGCACAATCACAGATCACTACAGCCTTGACCTCCCAGGAGAAGGAAGAGGAGAGGCCTGCCCAAACTAGCATACTGCCTCTTGCATGATATGCTTTATAGCTTATACCAGTTTGAACAGATAACAATGGGACACAGTCATTCATTCATTCTTTAGCCAAGTCTCTAAACTTTGCTAGTCTATATGAACAGCAGAATTCCCAGGGAAAATCTCACCAAAGGGCTACCAACTGGCATCTTTTCTTTAATATATTTATTTACTAGATGGCTGCTCTCCCTTTGATTCATTGGGATTTCTCAACTTACTGAATCCAGTAGTCAGCATAGGCTACATTACGCTGCAGTAAGAAGCAGGCTTAAATATCTTAGGGTTTATAATCATGAAGGTTTATTCCTTGGTCACAATTCATAATCCATTCAAGGGTCATCTGGGATATCTGCTCCATGACTTCTGATTCCAGAACCCAGGCTGATGACACCAGAATGTTGCCACCCCTGTGACAGAGGAAAAGGGTGTTCCCGTGGCAGTTAAGTGTTCTGGCCTGGGTATATCCCTTGCAGAACTACATGGGACTGTTTGTCTAGAATTTGTTACATGGCCCCATCCAATCCCAAGGGGGCCAGAAAGTACATTCCTACCCTGGGCCCAGAATGAGGAGAACCCACACTTGTGAATAGATAATAATGGAACGTATACACCTTCATTCTTTCTTTAAACAATGCCCAAACTTTGTTGCTCTATAGGAACAGCAGAATTCCTTAGGAAAATCTCACCAAAGAGCTCCCAACTGGCATCTTCTCTGTAACACAATTATTTACCATGACTTTACCTTACCTATACACAGCTCACATCCTAAGTCCTCAGAACCCTCAGGTCCCTGTCACACCTTGACCAAGATTCTATTGCTAACATCCCTTCAAGGCAAAAGTTGTCAAATATAGATATCTTAAATTAGTAGAGCTGAAAAGACCTTAAGGAATATTTGAATCCCTCCTATAGATAAAGAAAAATCAATCCAAAGTAACTCGTATAGCTAGTAAAAAACTAAAATCCAAGAGTCTTTTTTTTCCTAATTATTTCCTCAACAATTCCTTGGAAAGCAAACAAGAAAAAGATAGATTTCACGTGTTGTGAGATTTACTGTTTGTATTCAAATCAACTATGAATTTCATAAAAATGGAAATCAATGCTAAAATATTTTATAGCAAAGTACATTACCATAGATCTTAGTCTTTCTCCATTGCTTCTTTTTTTTTTAACCAACATTTTATGATTTAGAGTTTTACATCCTCTGACAGATTTTATTTTAATTACTTGTCTGGGAAGTATATTCATTTGAAAGCAAAAATAACCTAGATGGTGGTATTTGATGAATGTATTTATGTGAATCTCCCAGTGCTTTTCCTTTGGCTTAACTGACACAAGGCTCCCAAGTCAAAAAAAATCAGTAGTCACTCACCCAGAGTGACTCCAGGATCCTCAGAGAGCAAACAGTGCAATCTCCCATTTTGGCTGAGGAAACTACCCAGTTTAGGCAACAGACGCCAGGTCCCACATTCACAAAATACAAGAGCAAAGTCTCAAACCTCATCTTCCACCCCCAAACTCAGTGTTCCTTCCACCGCCTCATGTCACCTCAAGCTTTATTATTTGGAACAGGCTATTTCATTTCTCTGCTCCTCAGTTTTCCCAGTTAGAAAATGAGAGAATAGGAGTTGCTAGATCAAGATTTCCCAAATGCGTTTCAAAGAACATCAGTCTGCGAGGTGATTGAGGGAGTAAAAGTTTCATGGTCATGTAAATTTGAGAAAAAAATACCTTATCCTTCTCCTGGAGATTAATAATGGGGATCAGCACAATAAAAACCTTAGGAAAATTCTTCAATAAAGAAAAACATTTAATGTCAGCCAGGTGCAGTGGCTCACACCTATAATCCCAGCACTTTGGGAGGCCGAGGTGGGAGGATTGCTTGAGTCCAGGAGTTCAAGACCAGCCTGGGCAACATAGTGAGACCTCATCTCTACAAAAATAATGAACAGAATTAGCCAGGCTGGTGGCGTATGCCTGCAGTCCCAGTTACTCAGGAGGAGGAGGTGGGAGGATCACTTGAACCCTGGAGGTCAAGGCTGCAGTGAGCTGGGATTGCACCTACAGCTTGCTCTATAGCCTGAGCAACAGAGCAAGACCCTGTTTCAAAAAAAAAAAAAAAAAACTAAAAAAAAAGTTTTACTGTTGTTGAAACAAACATTTCCTGAACGTATCTGGTCACAGGAATATGTTTGTGTGTGACTCTTACCAACATTCTGCCGCCCGCTCTGACCACTCTCCCTGCCTCAACTCCCAGTAAGACCAGCCTCTTCCTGCTGAGGCTCCAACACACCAAACACTTTCCTACCTCAGGCCTTTACCCTGCCACTCCTCTCCCTGGAGGCCTCATCTCCTCGAAGAGATCCTCCCTGGCCACCACTCTCCTACAAAGAGACCTACTTTGTTTGCTTTTTCTTCATAGCCCTTATCCCAGACAAACATTGCATGATGTATGTTTGCCTCTTGCACCAGCATAGAGACTCCCTGAGGCAAGAACTTCATCTTGTGCATCAGCATAACCTCCAGCACCCACAGCTCTGTCTGAGAAAAATATTTGTTGAATGAATTAATTAATGAACCAATCAATGAAGCCTGTGAGCTTCATGTTCTATAGAACATACAGTATTATTGGCTGGGCACAGTGGCTCACACCTGTAATCCCAGACCAACCTGGGAAACACGATGAAACTCTGTCTCTACTGAAAATACAAAAAATTGGCCAGGTGCAGTAGCTCACACCTGTAATCCTAGCACTTTGGAAGGCCAAGGTGGGTTGATGATCTAAGGTCAAGAGTTCGAGATCAGCCTGGCCAACATGGTGAAACCCCATGTCTACTAAAAATACAAAAAATTATCTGAGCATGGTGGCATACACTTGTAACCGCAACTACTTGGGAGGCTGAGGCAGGAGAATCACTTAAACCTGGGAGGCAGAGGTTGCTGTGAGCCAAGACCACGCCACTACCCTCTAGCCTGGGTGACAAACTAAGACTGTATCTCAGAAAAAAAAAAAATTAGCCGGGCATGGTGCCGGGTGCCTGTAATCCCAGCTACTTGGGAGGCTAAGGCAGGAGAATGGCTTGTGAGCTGAGATCGTGCCACTGCACTCTGTTTCAAAAAAAAAAAAAAATGAGGTCTTGTTAGCAAACCAGTGATATTAGCATAGCATCACCTGGACCCTTTTTAGAAATGCAAATTCTCAGCTTCCCTCTACCTTCTTGGAGTGGAGCCCAGCAGTCTGGGTTTGAACAAGCCCTTCAGGTGATTCTGAAGCTCAGTAAAGTGTATGGCTGGGCGTGGTGCCTCACACCTGTAAACCCAACACTTTGGGACACCAAGGTGGAAAAATTGCTTAGGTCAGCATTTCAAGACCACCTGGGCAACATAGCAAGATTCTGTCTCTACAAAATTGAAAAATTAGGCTGAAGTTGGAGGGTCACTTGAGCCCCAGAGTTTGAGGCTGCAGTGAGCTATGATCATGCCACTACACTTCAGCCTGGGTGACAGAGCAAATAATAAAAATAAAATAAAATAAAATAAAGTTTGAGTTCCACACTCCCTTCCTCACCTCTCCACTGGGGAAGGGGATAGGAAAGGAAGAAATCTCAAAGAGCAGCCAAGAAGTAATGTTGAAAAATAAGAATTCTAACTACAGGAAAATAAGGTTAGGAGAGAGTTGCCTTCCTTGTGGGAGGAAGCAAGAGACCATGCAAAAATTAAGTCTGACTAGATATATGTGAGTTTTTCACTGTCCTCTGAGGCTAGACGTTAGAATTCTCAAGAAAGAGCATAAGATAAAATCAGTTCTGTAAGCAAGACATTTTTGCTAACATCTAAAATCTATACCTTAAAAATTACCAAAGTTGTAAGCTTTTTGTATTTTCTTTTTTGTTGTTGTTGTTTTTGGTTTTTGTTGTTGTTGTTTTTTGAGAAGGAGTCTCACTCACTCTGTCACCCAGGCTGTAGTACAGTGGTGTGATCTCAGCTCACTGCAACCTCCACCTCCTGGGTTCAAGCAATTCTCCTGCCTCAGTCTCCCAAATAGCTAGAATTGTAGGCACGGGCCACCATGCCTCTGGCTAATTTTTGTATTTTTAGTAGAGGCGGGGTTTCACCATGTTGCCCAGGCTGTTCTCAAACTCCTGACCTCAGGTGATCCACCCGCCTCGACCTCCCAAAGTGCTGGGATTATAGGCATGAGCCACCGTGCCCAGCTGTTTCTTGTATTTTCTGAGTTTATTTATTTCTCTGATGCTCTTATTAGTATTTGTGTATGCCTTTTTCAGCATGCCAAGGAAAACAAAGGGAAGGTGGTTGATTATCTGTTTTGGTTATTAGCACACCAAGCAGGAGGCTACCAACTCCACCTTACACCTACGAGATGAACACGGAAATTGTGCTGAAATAAAAGTGAGACATTCCAAGGGAGAGGTGAACACACATGTCAGAGTCCTATTCATGAGTTTCTCACCCAACCTGCAGGCCGGGCTCCTGCCAGAGAAACCTTGACACTTCTGGATTCTCCTGGATGAAAGAAGAGGGTGAGCTCTAACAACTCCCTGTGCTTTATTAAGATAAATATGTTCACAAGCCAGGTGTCAACTCCTTCCTCTTATCAGAGAATGACAGTCATCATTCAGGTTGGGGTGGTCCTATAGGCAGCAATGATTGAGCATAAAAAGTGATGGAGTGCACATCCGAGATAACTAAGAATCACTATTCAGGCCATTCTCCATTGAAGCAGAAGGTGACAGGCTGTGTTCCAAAAGATTGTTTGACATGAGCCACACCCTGCCAGCCACTAGCCTACTGGACCACTAGCAACCAACCTTTTTAAAACATAACTTGGTTATAAAACAAACCAAAAAACTCTCATGGGTAAATCCCAATGGCTACTCTAATGTTCTCAAATAAATTGCTACTGGCTCTCCTGAAATCCCCCAGGAGGGAGAGAGAAGAGAGGAAGCAGCTTCGGTTCCTTTTCCCCAAGACTCAAATGGGCTTCAGTAGAACCTATGATCCCAAGATAAGAGCTATTTCTAGTTTCACTCAAGAACCACTCAATTTGAAACCACTCAATTACATTAAATGTATTGAATATGTATACAAAGTATATTAAAGTTATATTAAAACTAGGCAGAGGGCAAAGATACAATGAATTATGGCGTGAGAATTCTTCATGCCAACTTTTATGGAATTCCAAACATATTTCCTGCAGGTATAAAATTACAAAAAGCACTTAGATTGCCAAACCAGGCCACAGCAGTCAACTCAACATACAATGGTATACACCAGAATTCCAATATGCACTAGAAATACAGCCCCTTTCTCCCACTTAACAGCATCCAGAAGTTTCTCTTCATATAGTACACCTGCTGGGAAAAAGGGAACAAGTCCCACAGCAGCGTTGGGAAGGCTCAGGGTCCTAGATCACAGAAGTTTCCAAATCGTGGAGGTTGGTATAAGAAGCGAAGCATGGCAGACGAGAAGCATAATTAAAGAAGACTAAGCCATAGTCATTCCTTTGAAAGGAAACTCTTGCTTCTCAGTAGGATTTCTCCAAGACAATAGTTTCCAAACTTAACAGATCAACAGGATCATCTGGATGCTTTTAAAAAATGCAGATTCTAGATTCTAGAGCGTGACCACAGTCCTACTAAATTAAGACTCCCCCAACCCCCGCCAGAGGAAGGTCCATGAATCTGCAATTTGAAGGATATGCCTCAGATGATTATGATGTTCATACATGTGTAAACATCCACACCAGGGTTTTTGATATCAGAATCGTGGACTAACATTACACACTACACATCACAGTTCTCAAGCATCCTTTAAGCCTTGGCTTACACATCGATTCCTCTTAATGATTTTCCTATTTAAGCACCCCTCCCCAAATGCAATATACAGTTTCCTTGATTTATAGCACCTGCCCTGATTTGTAATTCCTTATTGTTTACTTGTTTATTGTTTGTCTTCACATGAGAGTCTAAGTTCTACCAAGGCAGTCCTCCTTCGTGCTAGGACCCGGCACCTAACACAGAGCATGTGTATATCATCTTTGGTGAATGAAAGTACACTGAAGCCATTGATCTTGTTACATCTCATCTCCACGTGTATAACATAGGTGGAGTAGAAGTTATTATGCCTAAATTGATGAGGTGAACCAGAACAGTTGAGTGGCTCAAGACTGCAGAGGAGCATGTGCAGGAGCAAGTCTAACATCCAGGCTCAGGCTTCCAGATCTACCTCCACTCCCTTCCCACTATCTCACCCACCTCCCTTTAGAGGATATCAAACCTTGGCTCCAGTTTATCAATATCGAACTCGCTGAAGAGCTGGTGACTGTGTCTCAAGGTCTTACATTTATTTGCCTGGCATACAATTGTGCAACTCAGAAGCATAAGACCCCAGGAGCTTCCGGACAAACTTTGAACACATTCTATGCATTTAACAAAGAAACGATAAACATGATGTAGAGTGGGAAAACAGAAGTTCATTAGAAAATTTTGGCTAATACTGCCTAAGCAATTTATAGATTCAATGCTACTCCTACCAAACTACCAATGACATTCTTCACAGAACCAGAAAAAACTACTTTAAAATTCATATAGAACCAAAAAAGAGCTTGATTAACCCAGGCAATCCTAAGCAAAAAGAACAAAACTGGAGGCATCATATTACCTGATCTCAAACGGTACTAAAGGGCAATGGAAACTCAAAAGACAGAGAGAACCATTTACTGGCCACATCTGTGATCAATAAGAAATAAACATCTAGAATTAGAATATACACGTGTAAGGGTTTTTTTACATTTCATTTTATTTTTAATTGACAAATAATAATTGTATACATGTATGGGGTACAATGCGATGTTTTGATGCATGTACACATTGTGGAATGATTAAGTCAGGATAATTAGCATACCTATTGTCTCAAATACTTATCATTTCTTTGTGGTACAACATTTAAAATCCTTTCTTTTTGTTATTTTGAGATATACAATACATTATTGTTAACTACAGTCACCAAGCTGTGTAATCAGACACCAAAACGTATTCCTCTTGTTTAACTGAAGTTTTGTACCCGTTAACCAGCGCCTCCCCTTTCCCCGTCCACTCCTGGCCCTCTCCCACACAGCCTCTGACACTACCACTGTACTCTCTACTGCTATGAGTTTGATTTTTTAGATTCCATATATAAGTGAGCTCGTGTAGTATTTGTTTCTTCTTACCTGGCTTATTTCACTTAATATAATGTCCTCTAGATTCATCCGTGTTTTCACAAATGACAGAATTTCCTGGTTTTTAAGGCTGCATAGCATTTCATTGTGTATTTATACACTGTCCCACATTTTAAAATCCATTCATCTGTTGATGAACACTTAGGTTGTTTCCATGTCTTGGCTATTGTGAATAGATGTGTGAGGTTGGCTTTTTTTTTTTACTTTTATTTTAGATTCAGGAGTACATGTGCAGGTTTGTTACACATGTAAACTTGTATCATGGAGATTTGCTGTACAGATTATTTCATCACCCAGGTATTAGCCTAGTATCCGTTGGCTGTTTTTCCTAATCCTCTCTCTCCTCCCACCCTCCACTCTCCAAAAGGCCCCAGTGTGTGTTGTTCCTCTCTATATCCATGTGTTCTCATTGTTTAGCTCCCACTTATAAGTGAGAACATGCGCTATTTAGTTTTCTATTCCTGTGTTAGTTTGCTAAGGATAATGGCCTCCAGCTCCATCCATGTTCCTGCAAAGGATATGATTTTTTCTTTTTTATGGCTGCATAGTATTCCATGGTATATATGCACCACATTTTCTTTATCCAGTCTATCACTGATGGACATTTAAGTTGATTCCACATCTTTGCTATTGTGAATAGTGCTACAATGAACGTACAAGTGCATTTGTCTTTATAATAGAACAATTCATATTCTTTTGAGTTTATACCCAGTAATGAGATTGCTGGGTCAAATGGTATTTCTGTCTTCAAGTCTTTGAAGAATCACCATGATGTGTGAGATTTTAACGGATAAATATGCTCCTGAAAGCTACATACCAAGTCTAAATTTTGACAATCATAACTAAAGGACCCAGGCGTGGTGGCTCATGCCTGTAATCCCAGCACTTTGGGAGGCTGAGATGGGTGAATCACCTGAGGTCAGGAGTTTGAGACCAGCCTGACCAACATGATGAAAGCCTGTCCCTACTAAAAATACAAAATTAGTCAGGCATGGTGGTGGGCGCCTGTAATCCCAGTTACTCGGGAGGCTGAGGCAAGAGAATCACTTGAACCTAGGAGGAAGAGGTTGCAGTGAGCCGAGATAGCACCATTGAACTCCAGCCTGGACAAGAGCACAACACTCTCTCTAAATAAATAAATAAATAAATAAAGGAATTCATGATAAAGCAAAAGACTTTGTTACAATGTAAAAAGTTTACCTTTCCTCCTGGAAAAAAAAATTATGTATTTTAAGTTTTCATTTTTATATATCAGTTTTTCTTAAAGCAAGGCAAGCTTAAAGGTTCAAAATTGAACCAGCATAATCTGAAATCAACTGATTAATAAAAATGCACAATAATCAACATGAATTTTTAGCCAAATAATTCAGATAGAGTGACAATTTATCTTTTAAGTATCTGAAAAGATATCAACACCAAAGAGGAAAACGAATACTTCTTTTTTAACTTAAATACAATTGCCAACGAAATGTGCGAATGTTTTGTATGGCACCTAAATTTTAAAAAGAAAAAAGGACAAGCAAGTCATTCAAATACAGTCAAATTTTCCAAAAGAAAATTTGAAAAGATTTAGAATCCTTTGAGTCATTTAAAAGCAGCTTGGTCAGAACATTTAAGCACCCCGACTCCCCAAGGCTACTTACAAGATGATGATTGTAATTACCATACCATCACTATTATGCCAACTTTATTATTATTATTATTATGCTATCTTTCATGCATGGAGATACAGCTACCGACCTAAGGAGTGTGGTGTGTGTGTGTGTGTGTGGGTGTGTTTTGTGAGAAGGGGAAAAGGAAGGAGTACTTTTTTTGCTTTGGTTGTGTTTTGTTCTTTGCTAGGATGGGTGAGCATTGCTCTATTACCTGCCTCCTGGAGATCGGTAGCATCATTTGCAAGCTGACAAGACAAGACGAGAGCAGGGGAATATGGAGCACAACAATGGGGACTGACTCACACATAACTCGCGGTCACGATCACAAGTCTCACTAACATTGGACTATGCCTAACCCAGTGAGTTCTCCAGCTACAGAGGCAAGACAACCCCCACTGAGAATTATAGCTGTGTACAGTAAAGCACCAGTGCATGGCTTAAACATCTGATTTCCATGCCAGGACAAAAAGGTTCCAGTGCCCCAGGCCCAGATGGGAGTTCTGAGAGCTTGAGGAGGCACTGCATTTAGTGGAACTGGCCATGCTGGAGGGTAGAGCCAATGCAGATCAAAGCACAGCTTCCTGAAAAAGCCGCAGTTAAGATCCAAGGAAATAGTGCACTAGCATCTGCAGGGACTAGGCTGGGAGAAGGAAGCGAGGTTCCAAGCAGTGGACATAAGCAGCAGGGCAAAGCAAGATGGTGGAGGAGTGAGGGTAAGAAACAGAGCCTCCAGAGGTCTTCTGAGTCACTGTAAAGCTGTTACCATAGCCTGAGGCCTAAAAGTGGACAGAAAGGAAGCTGGAGGAGTGCTGTTCCAGTTCCCGCAGTAAAGACAGAAGAAAGCCAAATTCTAACAAACACTGACCGCTCAGCAAGTGTGTGATATCATGGCGTGAATGACATTGACCAATTTCAGGAATCCAAACTTTATTTCAGACATCACTTTCAACTTTTCAGGCAAAATATTTTATAAAAGTAATTAAGTAGAAAAATCAGTTAATGAGGTCTTAATTTCCTTTCTTTGCCCATACAGACTCTGAATGGAGCACCAATAGACAATAAACTCACTACAGTTAGATAGAGAAGAAAGAACAAGAGACTTTAATAATAATTTACAAACTATAATTTGACCTTGGGTAAATAAGAATTAAAAGAAATCTAAAATTTCCTGCTCCAGCTGCAGCAAGGTTGATATTTCTGGAAGACACTATGAAACAACCTGTGAAAATGCTTTGTGGCCATTTCTTCTGCTGGTTTTTTTTCAGTCTACATCCCCAAACACAATACACACAGACATTCGCAAGCACACCCATGAACACAGACTCTGTGCCTCTATGAGAGAAGTTAAGGGCATTGGCTCTCTGCTCCTTTATTCAATCCATCCCACCTTCCCACTTCTAATAAACTGCATGAGCCAGCGTCTCAGCAGGCAGACTATCCATGAAAGCTCCAGACCCACTCCAGGAACCACAAAGGCTCTGGAGTTATTCCCATACGCAACCAGATCTTGCCGGTTGGAGACACAACCGGAGATTTTAAAGTTCAGAACTGGATAGAGAAAACATAAAGATAGCCCGTGAGCTTCTGTGTTTAGGGCTACCTCCCTACGCTCCTCAGCAATTAAACTTGATTACAACCAACAGTGCCTGTCGTAATTACCAGAAACCTATAGCAAGAGCATCTCGTGAGGAAGCTATTTATAACCTGAAAGCTTTGTCTTCTTTCTCCCGTGTCACTCTTTGCTTTGTAGGGGAGCTCTCAATAGAATCTCCAGACACAAGGAAGCAGAGATTCCATGCATCCCTATGGGGGATGGGGTGGATGCATAATGGAGAGGCTCGGCCCAGCCAAGAAGACTCTGGTGTAAGGAAGCCCACATTTCTTGTGCCTCTTGGCTCAGGGTCAACTAAACACACAGCACCCAAGCAAGAGTAGTCAACATGGGCGTGCTGAGCAAGCCTATCCTGTGAGGCAGGCAACACGTTCAGAAAAGCCACAAGAAGAGCTGTACCCTGCCAGCTAAAATGAAAGCTAACACCACTCTCTTCCTGAACAGAATTAAATTTTAAAAGTAATGACAGACCACATTTTTGAGTGTTTAACCATGTGCCGGGCCAGGCCGTGTTTTAAGTGCATCCTGAGCACTGGCCCACATGATCCCTGCATTAACAGAGGCAGGATTGGGCACAGAGAGGTCACAGAAGCTGCCCCAGGTTGCACCACTGGCCAGGACAAAGTGGGAATTCAAACCCAGGCAGCTGGACCCCAGGGGCCACTCTCTTAACAAGATTCAACCACTCCGAGTACGCTAGCATCTGGATCTAGGCCACAGTCGGTTCAGAAGAAACCAGAGTATAGTTTTGAGAAGACCCTTTGCAGCCCTCTCATTTAATTGCATCAGTTAACAAATGCGAAAACTAAAACCCAGAGATGTCGAGTGACTTGCTGGAGGTCACGAAGCTCACAGATCATCTTAAGTCATCCAGAATAAATGGTGCTAAAGAAATCCTCAAACTAGATTTTAAAGACCCTGGGGATCAGGAGGTACTTCTTTTTTTTTTTTTTTTTTTTTTTTTTTGAGGCAGAGTCATGCACTGTTGCCCAGGCTGGAGTGCAGTGGTGTGATCTCGGCTCACTCCAAGCTCCACCTCCTGGGTTCACGCCATTCTCCTGCCTCAGCCTCCCGAGTAACTGGGACTACAGGCACGAGCCACCATGCCCCGGTAATTTTTTGTACTTTTAGTAGAGACGGGGTTTCACCGTGTTAGCCAGGATGGTCTCGATCTCCTGACCTCGTGATCCACTCGCCTCAGCCTCCCAAAGTGCTGGGATTACAGGCGTGAGCAACCATGCCCGGCCAGGAGCTACTTCTTAACATTAGTTTCAGAAATACAGTATATACAATCTAGCAACTCCCCTCTCCCACTGTTCCTAACCCTAAGCAAGCTTTCAAAAAAATCACAGCTTAGATTAGAAGCCATCTGAGGAGACATGGGTCAAACATTGTACAGAAAAGAAACTGAGGTCCTGAGAGGTTACGTGATCTAGTCAAAGTCATGTCAGTAATTGTGGACTAGTTTGTGTCAAATTGCACATTAGTCATCTATGTATAATTTACCATTTCTACAAAACTGGATGACCTGCAAGGTTTATGTCCTAAATTAATAATTTCCAAAGTATAGTATGAGTCTCATGTAAGTACGTAAATAAGTGCCCCACCAGAATCCATGTGAGGGCCTTGCAGACCTCTCCCTGACAGCAATGGCTCTAGAACCTAAAAGGAAAGAAAGTGTGTACAGAGGAGAACTTTGCACAACCAAAAAACTGAAGCCAGCAATTTGGAGTAACACTACCCATCGCTCTTCGTGGCTTGCATTCACTACCACTGCCCTCCACCAATCCTAAGTGAAGAAATTCAAGCCGATTTCTTTTGAGAGTTATGACAATAACAAAATAACTGGAGACATCTTAGCAGCAAAACCAAATTTTGGAACCATTTTCTAAGATTTATGTGTATCTTTAAGTAAGTCTTTCTCACAGGTAATTTTTCCGATTTCTCTACGCAGATTTTTCATCTTGTTAAAAGTTGCTGCTGTCCTCCACCTAAGGCAAAGCCATTAAAATGCAGTTCAAATCAGGACACATTCCCTTTCCAGCCGAAATCAAACAACAGAGACATAAGCAAATTTCTAGACAAAATACGGGCAAGTATCTTCCCCCGAAAAATGTAAAGACATTCTGCAAATGAGGATTGTTGATCCGTCATTATACATTGACCAGAAATTGATTTACAGCCAGGAAGTCTAAGATCGGGGATTTACTCTATGCAGTCTTATTCACTTAAATTTCTCATTTCTCTTTACAAAAAGAAAATTATCTTAAAACGTCTATGACCTTTGTAAGAATTTAATGTGAAAAAATTAGGAAAACACCTGACAAAACCAAGACTCATTAAAGTATTATTACTAAGAATTCCCACATGCTAGAATGCCAGGAACTGTACAATTCCATTTCAGACACTTGCAAATTATATAATTTCATTCTGCTGAGAATATTAATTACATAAATATGCTCTTTACTTTTAAGCAGGGGTAACCTGCCTCTGTCTTTCTAAGTTATATTAGGGAACGAGGATTAGCGTTTTTGCAGGGTGACAGTTTAACGAGCAGTCATAACTCCCTAGAGGGGAAGTATACTCTGAATTTACCATCAGGTAATACACAGCTGCTTGGAAAAAGGAGCAAAAGGACTGCCTGACTCCCCAGGGACAGCTGTCCTACGACAACATCTTTCAAGCCGCTGGGAGGTGGAGAATGTGCTCAAGGGATGGGCTTCTGATGGCTCAAGGACTCCTCTGGAGACCTGGGTCCCAAGTTGCAGAAAAAGACCACATCAAGTCAGACTGAAGAAAGCACAGAACCAAAGTAGTAGAACACTTAAGAGGTGACAGGAATCTAAGAAACCACTAGCCTTACCCCATTGTTAAAATCAAAAAATCTCAGCCAAAGTCCCACCAGAAGTTTAGGGACTTTTCCCTCCCCTCTTCATAACACCAGTGGTTAGATCCTCGGCTTTGGAGGAAGACCTGACTTGTGGTTTTGTCACTTTTTAGATGACCTTCAGCATATTATTTAACTTCAATTTCCTCATCTATAAAATGTGGGAAATAAGATAACTACTACATAGTTGTTCTGAGGATAAAACAAAATAATAAAGTATTTAGACCAGAAACTGTAACAAACTACAAGGAAAAAAAAACATAAAGGAAAAACTACATGACATTGATCTTAGCGATAATGTTTTGAATATGACCCCAAAAGTGCAGGCAACAAAAGTAAAAGTAGACAAATGGAATTACATCAGAATAAAAAGCTCTGCACAACAAAGGAAACAAGTGTGTACAGACAGCCCACAGATCAGGAGAAAACATCTGCAAGCTATACATTCAAAATATACAAGTTCAAATACCTCAATAGTGAGAAAACAAAAAAAATCAATTAAAAAATAGGCAAGGGACTTGAATAGACATTTCTCAAAAGAACACATACAAATCACCACCAGACATGAAAAGAATGCTTAATATTGCAAAGAATTATGGAAATACAAATTAAAATCACAATGAGATATCACCTCACACCTGTCAGAATGGCTATTATCATCAAGTTTGATGAGGATGTGGAGAAAGGGGAAAACTTGTACACTGTTAATGGAATGTAAATTAGTACAGCCACTATGGAAAGCTGTATGGAGATTTCTCAAAAAACTAAAAATAGAATTACTATATGATCCAGCAATCCCACTGCAGGGTATTTGCCAAAATACCCAAAGTGATTTACCGAAGATTTGAAATCACTTTGTCAAGGAGATATTTGCATTCCCGTGTTCACTCTAGCACTATTCACAGTAACCAAGTTATGGAATTAGCCCAAGTGTCCATCAATAAATGAATGGATACAGAAAACTATTCCACTTTAAAAAAAAGAAGGAAATTCTGTCATTTTTGACAACATGGATGCTGTTAGAGAACATTATGCTAAGTGAAATAAGCCAGGCACAGAAAGACAAATATCACATGTTCCCACTTATGAAATTATGTTCACTTGTGAAATCTAAAACAATCAAACTCATAGAAGCAGAGAGTAGAGTGATGGTTACAGAGGCTGTAGGATAGGGAAGTGGGGAAATGATGATTAAAAGGGTCCAAAATTTCAGGAAGGAGAAATGTTTTTAATTTTTATTCCACAGTATGGTGAATATAGTTAATAGAGTGTGGTACATTTCATAATTGTTAAAAGTAAATTTCAAATGTTCTCATCATGAAAAGGCTAAGTATTTGAAAAGATAGATATGTTCGTTAGCCTGAGTTAATTATTCTGCATTGTATTCATAAATCATAACATCACTTTGTACCCATAAATGCATGCTGTTATAAATTATCAAATTACAATTTTAAAAATTAAATATTTAGTACAATGCCTGGCATATTTTAAACACTCAAAAATATTTGCTGTAAAAATAGTCCTTGTTAGACCTCCACCTATAAAACCATATCACAGTTGTTGGGTTTTTTGTTTGTTTGTTTTAGTTAAGCTCTCATTTATTTTTAAGAAAAATTCTAGGTCTTATAACTCCTCATTAAATCTATCCTACAGCTCCTCTTGACGTCCAATTACTTCATTGATGAGCTCTGCTTTAGAATGCTGATTAACTGCTTTCTAGTTTTCCATAATTCATTGTCTTAATGTTTTCTTTTCCTAAAGTCACCACAACTAAAAGAGAGGTAAGATATCAACACACTCACGCGCGCGCGCACACACACACACAATTACATCATTCCTTCTGCAAGGATTACAATATTCCCAACTCCAATAATATAGTCCAGAAAATCCCCATGGTTAAATTTGTTTAAGCTGATGGGAACTAAAGTAACTAAAGAAACCACAAAAGCCCTAATATTTTTGCACCCACTAAAAATAATCCACTGGAGCACACCATAGTATCTTCTCTAAACTACTAACAGCACAGTATAGTGTAAATACCACAGAATCTAACGAGCAACACTGTAGCAATGAGTAACACACAGTTAATTTCTACTTCCTATCCCTTGCTTGCTAGAAGACTTTCTTACTTACAAAGATCTTTTTCCTAAGTCTCCTCCATCCACATATTCAATACTTTTCTGATTCTATGATCTAGAGATTTTGACTTCTAGTTCCAAGATATAAGGAACTCAAGATACTGAGTAACTTGAAAGTTTAAGCTGAAAAAAAAAGTTTAGAGCATCACTATTGGCAATGCTTTATTGGATAATTATTGGATACTGGAGGCTCTTCTGGACATCGTAGGATGTTTAGCAACATCTCTGGCCTAAACATGCTGAAATACCATAGACCCTTTCCAAGTTGTGACAATCAAAAATTACTCTAGACATTGCCAAATGTTCCCAGAGAGCCAAAATCTTTCCTGATTGAAAACCACTATTTTAGAATGACTTGAAAGTTACAAAGCTTTCCACAGGAACTGAAATGAAGAACCTGCAACACCTGAGTATTGTAAAATTGCAAATGCTGGTTGAGGAGGGGGATTGGGCAGCTGTGGGACCCCCATCCCCATCTCTTTTTCTCCAGCAAAAGGAAACTGAAAACACAGGAAACAGGGTGCAAGCACTGGCTACTGCAGGAGCACCCAACACAGCAGAACACATTGACATGAACCCATAGTCTCTACCTCCAAGTATTCCAATCTCTTTCCCTAGAAACACACAGTAGAACAACTCAAATCCACAAGTATGTTTCTTCACCTTCATTTCTCTGCCTGAAGACTTTAATCTTAACATGCCTACTCTAAAATCCACTTTACCTTTTTCTTTTCCCAAATCCCTATTTCTTCTTTTTAAAATTATGCCCAAAAGAAATGATTTGAAATTCCCACACACCTAAGAAAACAATTCTCATCACTGAAGGACAGACTCACATTATTTAACATGTGCTAGAATGCTTCATAGGCTGGGAGAAATGACTTTACCATTCAAGGACTTGAACTTTTTAGAATTTCCATTTGTATCATAATTATGTTTTTAATTCAGATGGATTTATAGTCCATATATCCATTTCAGACTCAAGGCAATTTGACTGTATAACCTGGACAGATCTCTTAATTTTTAAAATCATCTTAATCATGTATAAGTGTATACAGTGGTGTTAAGTATATTCACATCATCGTGCAACAGATCTCTCAGATCTTTTTCATCTCGCAAAAGTATTAATAAAGCTCTAAATCCATTAAAGAACAATTCCCTCCCAATTTTCCCCTCCCCTTGACCCCTGGCAACAACTATTCTACTTTTTGTTTCTATGAATTTGACTATCTCATGTAAGTGGAACGATACAGTATTTGTCTTTTTGCCACTAGCTTATTTTCACTTCACATAATATCCTCAAGGCTAATTCATGTTGTGTGTCAGACTTTCCTTCCTTTTTGAGGCTGATAATATTATATAGATATATAGATATCACATATTGATTATCTATCCTTCTGCTGATGAACCCTTGGCTTGCTTCCACCTCTTGGCTATTGCGAATATGCTGCTATGAACACTAGTGTGTAAATATTTCTTCAAGACTCTGTTTTCAATTCTTTTGGATCTATACCAAAACTGGGATTGTTAGATCATATGATAACTCTATTTTTAATTTTTTGAGGAGCTACCATACTGTTTTCTCTTGCTCAAATCCTTTCATCCTTTGGAATCTGGGTTTTCTTGCCTGCCAAATTATCATTTTCACAAATGAGGTTAAATGAGATGATCTCTAGGAAACATCTTGGCTTGAATAGTACCCCTGGAGAGAACCTCAGCCACCAGGCCAGCATGCCCCCTTCTCTGTATGATCAAGTCTTTGCAATGGAAAAACTTCTGATCCTTATTCTCCAAAACCATTTTCAATATAGATCTTACATTTGTCGGTCACCAAACTCCCAGTTCACTGCTAACATTTCTAGATTGTCTTTAAAGAAAAAAGCAGAGCCAAATGTGTAGATTCGTTTGCTTTTCCCCCACCAAGGGGCCTTAGCAGATGAGCTCACCTAGACTAACATGGCTTGCAGACTCACATCTGACATCAAGAGTTCCACCAAAAAGGAGCAACTCGACTGCACAGAGCCTTCTGAGTCAGGAGAAGACAGGCACTTCTTTTGGTGAATATCAAAATGGATACTATTCATCTCAGGTCATTTCTCTCACTGAAGTTATCAGTGATCATATCACCCAACTGTGAAATTCTAAGAAATAGCCATAGTTTATGAAATACCCAAAACTGACATCTACTTTCACAAATGCAGTAAGATATTTTTCCTAATGAAATAGAACTGCAATTAGCCCCTGATTTTACCGACAGTGGCTCCAACCCCAAATCCAGAGAGAGAGACTTCTTGCCACTGAAAAGGGCCAAATATCTCTGGTCTTTCGATCCTTGCTGCTCAAAATGTGGCCCCTGGATTAGCAGCAATGGACTCCCCGGGGAGCATATTAGAAACACAAACTTTCAGATCCAAGCCAGATTTATAGAAATAGAATCTGCATCTTGACAAGATCCCCTGAGAGTCTCACACACATTCAGGTTTCAGAAGGACTGTTTCAGACCACATAGATAACAGAATTCATAGCCATGTGAGAGGAGAGATCAATAAAACCCTGCTTGAAAACTCTACCATAAATGCTACTAAAAAGGCTGCTCTCTGTTATTTGTGGGTGGGCTGAATCAATCAATGTGCACCCACTGTCTTTTCCACAGCGAGGCAGTAAAACCCTTTGTTTTGCAGTTAGACCCTGAAATGGGTTTGTTTCTCAGCATGGTAGATGAATTTGTCTTAGAGGCCAAAAATGACCACCACACAGCTGATCAAAATTCAATCATTGCTGTTGTACAGAAGACATATCTGTGGCACAAATTAACTGTCTCAAACACACACAAAACTCCTGAGCATCCTAACAAGAAGCTGATGCTGTGTGGTCCTCCACTCATGGCATCACGTTGTTCAAGGTGATCCTCTGTGTGTCCTGGAATCATCCCCTCAAATTCCTCAACCATCATTCAGACTCATATTAGTTTTCAGTGGAGATTATTTTTTATTTATTCATGATTTGCACAGACGCTACTTACAGAAAGGATTTGTTGTGGTTTACAAAGGTAAACACATTGTAAACAAGACAAGCAAAATTAAAGCAGCATTTTAAAATGGGTTACGAGTCCTAGGAGACAATGTGTATTCCCACTCTCGATGTCTCCTTTCTCACCTTCTCTCTGCCTCCACTGCTCCTCCTCAGGAAGGGAGAAAGGGGTTAATGTGCCTGATGAATTTGAAATAAACCAGGCATGCTCAGCGCAGCTCCTCTTTTTTGCCTCTTGGGAGTAAGTATGCACGCAGGGAGTGAAACTTTAATCCTGCTCCTTCCTGGCATAAGTCCCACCTAGACACCACCGCCACCCCCTACTCCACATGGGAGACCCCAGGCAGCCACACTGCTTGGGTCCAGCATTGCCCATGGCTAGATGGGCGAGCCTATTTATTTCTGCTCTCATTAGAAGTCCACTTGCACGAAGATATGAGCTATATTCTGCAACGTCACTTCTATCAGTTTTAAAAGTGGTATTTTGGCCTCCTTGTGCTCCCTTTGTCATATTTCTCAATTAAGTCAGAAATCAAGGTGGGGAAAGAGGTGCTATTTACTGAGCATCTTTAAAATCCCAACCAGAAGAATCAGAAAAACTAACGCTACACGGTGCTTAGGATGCTTGCTAATACTGGTCAGGGAAAAACAGTTCTGGGCCAGGAGCAGTGGCTCATGCCTGTAACCCTAGCACTCTGGGAGGCCGAGGCGGGCAGATCACCTGAGGTCAGGAGTTGGAGACCAGCCTGGCCAACATGGCAAAACCCAGTCTCTACTAAAAATACAAAAATTAGCCAGGCATGGTGGCAGGCACTTGTAGTCCCAAATACTCAGGGAGACTGAGGCAGGAGAATCGCTTGAATCCGGGAGGTGGAGGTTGCGGTCAGCCAAGATTGTGCTACTGAACTCCAGCCTGGGTGACAGAGCAAGACTCCATCTCAAAAACAAAACAAAACCAAAAAAAAACAGTTCTGAATTTTCTGCCTACTAGGGCAACCGTGTGAGCATGACTGGTGTGGTCGATATGACGGGAGCCATTCAGCACTCACTCCACCCTCCTCTCACCTGTCTTCCACTCCCATATAGCCTGGAAAATCTAAAATCTACCTTCTCAAAATCATGTTAACTGGAATAGGCCAGGGGACTCCGTTTGGCCGATAGGACATCCTCTAGAGGAAGCAGGTACTGCCTCCTCCACTTTTCCCTTCTGTGGGAACAGGTGTGTGATACCTGAGACACAGCAGTCGTCACTAAGAACAGCCCAGGAGGAAGAGAGAAGGGACCTGGCAGCACTCAAGGCTGTACCAGCCCCTGACTGCCCACCCCAGCTGGCTTCTAACTCAAGACAAAGAAGCCCCTAACTTGTCAAATCACTGGTACACATAGTTATATGGTTCCAGAGAACACTGAACTGAAAGATACATATATGTATCTTTCATTGTATATATCACTACAAATAAATGTATATAGATATTGATCTGTAGATTGCTCTATATAACATTGCAGAAATACTGACCAAGATTGTTCCACAGGCTGGTCACAGTGGCTCACACTTGTAATGCCAGCACTTTAGGAGCTCAGGGAAGAGGATTGCTGTGGTCAGGAGTTCTAGACCAGTCTGAGCAACATAACGAGACCTTGTCTCTACAAAAAAAAGTATTTAAAAAAATTAATAAAGTTAAAAAAAGATTTTTCCATGCAATATTTCTCATATTCAGAGAAAAAATCAAAAAGAGCAAAATATATATATACATATATTAAAATCATATATGTGTATATAGACTTATATACACATATATAATGTTTATATTACCATAAAATCTTGAAGAAATACAATTCAACTAATTTGAAGCTCACTCTACTTTTAGAAGACTAAAGAAATGTTTAAAAAAAAATTAGCTGGGCATGGTGGCACACCCCTGTAATCCCAGCTACTCGGGAAGCTGAGGCAGGAGACTCGCTTGAACCTGGGAGGCAGAGGTTGCAGTGAGCTGAGATCAGCCCACTGTACTCCAGCCGGGGTGACAAAATGAGACTCCGTCTCAAAAAACAAAATAAAATTTGAAAACTGAAGAAAAACAGGAAGAGAATGAAGAAGAGGAAGAGGAAGAAAGAGGAGGAGGAGGAGGAGCAGGAGGAGGAGAAAGAGAAGGAGAAGGAGAAGGAGAAGGAGAAGGGCCAGAATAGGCCAGGGGCAGTGACTCATGCCTGTAATCCCAGCACTTTGGGAGGCTGAGGAGGGCAGATCACTTGAGGCCAGGAGTTCAAGATCAGCCTGGGCAACATAGCAAAACCCCATATTTACAAAAATACAAAAATTAGCCACGCATGGTGGTGCACACATGTAGTCCCACCTACTAAGGGAGGCTGAGGTGGGAGGAATATCCAGGTGAGAGGCTGAGCCCAGGGAACTTGAGGCTATAGTGAGCCATAATTACACCACTGCACTCCAGCCTGGGCAATAGAGTGAGACCCTGAAAAAAAAAAAGAAAGAAAGAAAAGAAAAGAAAAGAAAAGAAAAGAAAAGAAAAGAAAAGAAAAGAAAAGAAAAGAAAAGAAAAACAATATGGCCAGGCGCAGTGGCTCATGCCCATAATCCCAGCATTTTGGGACTCCAAGGTGGGTGGGTCAACTGTGGCCAGGAGCTGGAGACCAGCCTGGGCAACATGGCAAAACCCGTCTCCACTAAAAATATAAAACTTAGCAAGGCGTGGTGGCGGGCGCCTGTAATCCCAGCTACTCTGGAGTCTGAGGCAGGAGAATCACTTGAACCAGGGAAGCAGAGTTTGCAGTAAGGCACGATAGTGCCATTGCACTCCAGCCTGGGAGAACAGAGCAAGACTCTATCTTAAAATAAAATAAAGTAAAATCAAATCAAATCAAATAAAATAGAAAATAAAAACTAAAAGCTATAATAATTACTTCCAAGTATGTCCTGGGACCTGTCCTTGTTCACCATACATCCTGCCACAGTCCACGTGGACAAATGTAGACCCACAGTGGTGAAATGGCACACCACAAGCCCCTGAAACTTCAAAGGAGCTTTTACTGTGTTATACTAGGTGCAAATATGCATTACTTAAATGTTCATATATTAAAGAAAGATGATCATCAAATGTTGGCATGCAGAAAGTTCTCATGATAAAACCTTGAGTCCTGAGAAAATTGAATTAATCAGGTTATAACGTTACTAAAACACTGATCAAAATGTTCCTGTTCAATGTTTCCCAGGAGTGCTCTCCTATACAATGTTTTAGTTTCCCTTGCAATGTCTCTTTTCTTTTTTCCAATTATAGAAAAGATATGTTTAAAGGTTTTCATACTTGGAAAGAGCAAACTCTCTCACTCCACTCTCTGCCCACACCTAGGATAAGTTTGAATTCTACTTTGTCAGAGCACCGTCCCTTACAGTTTGGAGAACACTTGCACACACAGAATCCCACTTGGTCTTCAAAATGTTACAGCGAGAGAAACAAATGTGCTAATCCCCACGTGGAAACAGAGGCTGGGAGAAGCCAAGGAATTTGTCTGAAGTCCCATGACCAGTTGTTGGTAGAGAGGGACTAAAATACAATTTTTTTGCCTCTTTATCTGGTGCTCTTTCTAAGGCACGGGGCCAGTTCTAGCCCCTGTCTTCTCTGTCATGTGAAGTCAGGGCTGGCAGTTAATGGGACACAGTAGGGAGGTGGAAGAGCCAGCACCCACCCTGCTTAACTGATGACTGAACCATGCCAATCATTATTGATCCTGAATATCACCCAATCAGAGTTGTGGCTTTGTCTTCTAGAAATGCATCCTTTTCTTCCTTTTCCTACCTGGTTCGCCATTCTTACTCTTTTCCCTGTCAAATCACAAATTTCTTGCCCCCAAAGAATCACATTTTCTCTCTCTCCTTATATGTAAGATATAATTACAAATTATGGTCTAGTTGCTAACCTTGCTTCTTATTAATACCTACAAAGCTTTCTCTATGCTCCTAGTCAATACTAAGCCTCTCTCCTTGCAGAAGCTAAGGCATTTAGTGGTTATAAATACTGCTGTATCTCATCTGTGACCACATCTCTTCTACAGTTAAAACTGCCAGAATGTTAACATAGAATTTCAAAAGATTAAGATATACAATTACATTCCATTTCAATGGTTTGTACGTTGCTGCAGATATTTGTTTCTGCTCGTAATTACTAACCCACTACCTGATTTTTTTTTTCTTTCCTCTGAGGTTATAATGAGAAGTCAGAAAGACGGACAGGAAGATTAAGAAAGGGGTGGGTGGTGAAAAATGTAATACAGAAGAACACCTTTGTGAAAAATAAGAAAGATTTTAACCTGTTATTTATTGGGAAATGTCTCACATCATAACTGGTCAACACTGCTCATGTTCTAAGGGTACAATGGTCTCTAATTTGTACAGAGGTAGTCTATCAAACCTACTTTAAAAGGTTTAGGGAATAATCTTATTTTGATCATGTTTTGATGACTTTAAGGCAATTCTGCATTCTGCATTCTGCACTGTTGGAAAACTCTGCTGAACGTGCCACATCCTTTGGTTTCAGTTGGTTCTCAGGGCTTCTTGCCAAAGAGCCATGCACTGTAGAAGGAAGCTCAAGGTCCCCAGGGTCAGCAAGGCATGGGGTTGAGGCCCTTAGTAAATCACTTAAACTCTCTGAGCCTGTTTCCTCATCTGTAGCATAGGGAAAATAATCTCTATCTCATTAAGGTCATTGAGAACATTAAGTGAAATAATATATGTAAGATTTCTGATTCTCAAACTACTGTAGCTCCTACTGAGATCCATTTTATAGAAAGCAGAATTCTCCTAGGTTTCTTAAAGAATGTGTCTAATGCAGTTTGCATTCATCAATTTTTTTCAAAAAAAAAAAAAGCAATTTAATCAATATCTTTAAAAAAGAAAAGGGCCAGGCGAGGTGGCTCACGCCTGTAATCCCAGCACTTTGGGAGGCTGAAGTGGGTGGATCACAAAATCAGGAGATCGAGACCATCCTGGCTAACACGGTGAAACCCCATCTCTACTAAGAATACAAAAAAAATTAGCCGGGCGTGGTGGCGGGCGCCTGTAGTCCCAGCTACTCAGGAGGCTGAGGCAGGAGAATGGCGCGAACCCAGGAGGTGGAGCTGCAGTGAGCCGAGATCGCGCCACTGCACTCTGGCCTGGGTGACAGAGCAAGATTCCAACTCAAAAAAAAAAAAAAAAAGGAAGAGAAACCCCCTCCAAAAAAAAAAAAAAAAAAAAAGAAAGAAAGAAAGAAAAAGAAAAGAAGGAGGGAAAAAAGTGAATACTCTTTCTATTCCTTTCCTTCCCTTGCACACATCACTTTACACTCCTACCTTGCACTGGCAATATTGCTTTACACTAAAAACACCTCAAATGCGGAGACTGTGTCTCACTTCTGGTCTTCCCAAAACTAGCAGAGTGCCTAGCACGGACTATGCACTTCATATGCACTTGCTATTTTTCTTCTTGATGGGCAACCACTACCAGAAAAGTTAAATCTCAGGGCTGTTGTTAGTGGATGTTCTCCCTTTCGATAGGGTTCTGCCTGTGATTTTGACAAAGTAAGTCTGCATTGATGCTACCGAAAATGGGATGAAAGGGAGATCCAAGTTTTCAAAGTAAATAGAGGCAAAGAGCAGCAAGAATATGAAAAACAACTGGGGCATTTACACGGAGTCCAAGTATCACTCTACAGATTGATTACTATTTTCAAAGTGATAAATGAATCTGTACAGTGGAAAAACACCAATCACTCACTCAACCAAATGATTAAACTTAACATCACTAGTGAACAGCAAGGTGCATGTAATATAAAACACCCAGCATTGCCTCTGACATAGTCAGACCAAAAATATTTTGTCTGAATTTAATCAAGCCTCTAGATTGATCTTCTAGTATACAAGAAATATAGGGAATGGAGGATCAAGGTAAGTCACACCATGAGGAAATGATCATCTAGAATGTGGAACATTAGCCTTGCCCCTTCAAAAAGTCTATGCCATGGAAAAAGAAAAATGCTGAGGCACAGTTCTGGATTCTAGAAGGCTAAAGTGGCTAACAGCCAAATGCAATGCATGAATGAATCTTGATTAGTTCCTCATTTTAAAAAAATTATTATTAGCCTGGGAAACATGATGAAACTGTGTCTTCACAAAAAATTAGCTGGGCATGGTGGCACTGGTCTATAGTCCCAGCTACTTGAGAGGCTGAAGTGGGAGGATTGCTTGAGTCTGGGAGGCAGAAGTTGCAGTGAGCTGAGATTGTGCCACTGCAGTCCAGCCTGGGTGAAAGAAAGACTCTGTCTCAATCAATCAATCAATCAATATAAAAGACTTTCAGAGGACAATTGAGGAAATTTGAATGGGCCTGAATATTTAATGATATTAGGGAATGATTATGAACTTTCTTAGGATGTCGATGTTCCTTCAGTTATGTAAAAGAACACCCTCATTTTTAGAAGATGCCCTAGCAGTGTCTGCAATTACTTTTAGAGGACTTAGCCTCCCATCCCCCAAAATATATTTCTATACATACATATACTCACGCACAGGTTGATAAAGCAAGCATGACAAAATAAACAATCATTGGGTCTACATGGTAGGTATACTAGGTATACTGGTGCTTATTGTACTATTGTTTCAACTTTTCTGTGTGTTTAAAATTTTGTCTTAATAAATGTTAGAAAACACGAAGGCAAGGTAATAAGCAAGCTATTCTTCTCTACCCAGAAAGGAAATTCCTTTCTCTTGCAGGTAGCAATAAAAATAAGTTATAAAACTCTTTTTCGGACCCATTTCTGACCCAGTTAGTGGGGATTACTGAGGACTCAAACACCCCTCTATAACAGCTTTTGGGGACAGTAACTATACCGAGGACAAAGCATAGCCCTCTTATATTGGATATCATTTACACTGCCCTTTGAAATCTTACTATTCCCAAATCAAGGGTCCTATCAGCACATCGCTAATAAACTGCTAAATATAGCTAGTATTAGTTTATTTACCATTTTAATTTTTTTAGGAGATGGGGTCTCACTATGTTTCCCAGGCTGGTCTCACGCCCCTGGGTTCAAGCAGTCCTCCTGCCTCAGCCTCCTCAGTAGCTTGGACTACAGGCACACACCACAACACCCGGCTTCCATTTCAGTTTTTTTCAGTAAAGTAAAATGCTTTAGCTTGTTTAGTTTGCACTCCAATAGAGAAACAGAAAAACAAAAATCTCATCTGGTATGACAGCCACTGATCCTTCTTAGGGGTTTAAACCCATCCCTTGGAAGTTCAGTTTTGAAGAACCAGCTACTACAGGGAAGTGCTGACAACCTTGAATGTCTAGAATATAAATTTTCATACCCTCCGCAACTGCTGCCTGGCCTAACAGGAGCCCCCTGTACTTAAGCACCTTGTCCACTGATGCTGACTTATGCAAGTCAACACAACAAATCCCAGAGCCACAGCTTTTCAGAAAAATAGGAATGGATTCTTCTCCCAAGTTCATACAATTGAGGGTTTTTGACAGCAATAAAAATAGCTTTGGATAAACCTTATAACCTGTGGTGTTGCTTCTTCATAAAGATAAGCCAGTCATTTGACATTATTAAAATTTTTGTTGTTGTTTTTAGACAGTGGTGCAGGTGACACATTAAAAAAAAAAAAAAAACCGGTATGAATCCCAGTGCTTTGGGAGACCAAGGAGGGTGGATCACCTGAAGTCAAGAGTTCATGACCAGCCTGACCAACATGGTGAAACCCTATCTCTACAAAAATACAAAAATCAGCCAGGCATGATGGGTACCTCTGATCCCAGCTACTCAGGAGGCTGAGGCAGGAGAATCGCTTGAACCCAGGAGGCAGAGGTTGCAGTGAGCCGAGATCATGCCATTGCACTCCAGCCTGGGTGACAGAGAGAGACTCCATCTTTAAAAAAAAAAAAAAGAAAGAAAGAAAGAAAAGAAAAGAAAAGAAAAGAAAGAAAAAGAAATACAGGTATAAAGGCAATAAAGCATGATGTATGTAGTCTGGCCACGCCACCATCCCTGCCGCTCTGGACAGAAATCAGAAGCAGCAGCAGAAAGAAGCAGAAAATCATTCAAAACTTTACACACGAGGTACTGCTATTCCTTCCTCAACAAGTGTATTAGAACATAAACTTGACAAATTGGAGCTTAGCCATAGGTAGGTAGCAACAGAGAGAAGCATCACCCCACAGTTTAAAGTTTATGTTACTTGGGAAAAGACAAACATGAAGTATAAGTCTGAAAATTAGTTTCAAGAACTCTCAACTAACTGATTCTCTCCCAAACTGAAAACACACCACAGCAAGGCTAAAACATAAAATAAAGTGAACTTTAACCTATAATACACATGAAAATGTGAAAGAAAATGCTTCCTTTTGATTTTTATAAGGAAAGTAAGTTTCGGTGTGAGTGAAACATATCTGAGAGAACAGGAAAGTCTTACCTAGGTACAAAGAGGAGTTCTCTTTCTTGACATTGTCATCTAAGTAGGTTGGTCCCAGGGTATAAATAGGTGTGGAGCCCATTCCAATGAGAATCTGCGCGCAAATGAATAAAGCCACATAGACCCAGTGATTATTTCCTCCCGAGTCCTTCGGACAGGCCGGAGGCTCCAAAGTGGCGGTGGAGTTGCCACCCTGACACAGGCCGTCGTTGGGGGCCGAGGCGTTCAACTCTTGGATCTGGTAGGGGGGCGAGATGAAGTGAGGTAAGGCGAAGAGGGCTGCCCCGAAGGCGATGAGGAGTCCACCCACGGCCAGCCACAGGGGCCGCCGACCCCGGCCGCCGAAGTAGCTGACGAACACCACCACCACCAGGTTCCCGATGTCGAAGCAGCTGACCAGCAGCCCTGACTCGGAACTCTTCAGACTGTAGCGCCTTTCAATGGTGGTAATTACGCTGCTCAAGTACCCAGAGACCATCAACGCCTGGATGAAGGTCAGAAAGCACATGCACACCAGGAAGCAACGAGAATCCGTGAGGACCACGTAGAGGCACCTTCTCTCCTGGAGTGTGGCCAGGGCGGAGGACACCGAGAAAGTTTTGCTGAGGTCCACCCTGTGGTTACAGTCCCCGAGCCCCGCCGAAGTGGACGGGGCAGAGGGACTGGGGGCCAACTGGTTCGGGCCTTGCTTCAAGTCCTGGTGGCGAGAAGAATCCGCACAGCCAAAGGCTGGCTTGGCGTCTTCATTAGTGGGACTGAGGATCGGCCGGCAGGAGGCGCTGCTGAGGACCGGTAAACTCTTAGACCTGAAGGTCTCTGGCTCGCACTTCTCTTGGACAGCTCCTGCGGTAGCCGGCGCCTCCAGCTGCTCTCCCGGCCCGGGCTGCAGTCCAGTGCCTTCGTCCATGGCTCTTACAATTCAGATTCGATAGCTGATGGCACCCAAGCACTCCGGCACGTTTCATCCACCGGCACGAGGGGCCGAAGCCGGGCCCACTCAGTCTTGCCCACCTGGGACTGGGGCTGGGGGCGCAGGGCCGCGCAGCAGGGCATCCTCACCACCTGGAAGGCGCCCAGTGCATCCTGACCACAGATGAGACTCCAAGGCTCCGCAGCCGCGTGCCACCGGGGGCAGGGGTCCGCGCGGTTCTGCGATGAGCCCTGCTCGGCGTCCCTCTCCTGGAGGTAGCTTGAGGCAGGCGTCTCGCGCGTCCTAGGCTCATCCCCTCCGCCGCCGCCGCCACTCGGCCCGCGGCCAGGAGCGAGTGCACCCCGCGCCGGGCGTGGGGGGCACTTAGCGCTGCTGTCCGCACCGCATCCCACCTCGCCGCGCCAGGGGTACCGGGTCCTCGCTGCGTGGGCTCGCGGCACCCTCGGGAGTGAAGCTGCCAACCTGCAAGGCAGAGAGAGGGCGGTCAGCGAAGAGCAGCTGCGACTTGGGGCTAGCGTCCCAGCGCCCCGGGGACCAGCGTTGGGCGACCCTGAACGGTCCCTAGAGGAACAGAGGAGTGAGACGGGAGCGGAGCCCCGAAGGACTAGGCAGCAGCCGGTTGCAGTCTCTAGTCCGGGAACAATAAGCAGCAGGCGGTCGGCGGAGACTCTACCTCATTGTCTGCCGCGGACCTGCCCCCGCCCCGCCCCTTTTGCCTTAAACATTGCGTTTGCTTTTATATGTTAATAATTATCAACCTGGCAGCTCTGACTCAGAGGCAGTGTCTTTTATTCGAGTGAACTAATTGCAACCTTTTCGTACTCCTACTCCATTACTCAAAATAGAAAATGCCCAAAAGAACAAAGGAAACTTTTTCACAGACACGCAATGTATTCCCTGTCCCAATTTTTTATAAAAGGAAAAAAGAGGGTGGAGGTAAACTACGTGTGTAGAAATGTGTGTGCACACTGGTGTGCGCTGGCACGTGTGCGCGACTAGATTTGAATGTGCTCCACCAGAGACACGCATTCAAAGCCGAAAGCAGCAGCAAAAAGGTCAACATGCTTGCCTCTTTATTCCCAACACCAAAAATAACCCCCTGCCCGAAAGAACTCTTCAATTACAAATACCAGGGGCATTCGAGGCTGTGGACCGCACTAAGTCCCAGAACGCAGTATCAAACGAAACCGAAAATCCGTCTGCTTTGCCGAGAGCTAGGGAAGCCACAACCAAACAAAGAGATCCCCGCACGCTGTCAGAGCGCGCGCGAGGAGCCCACGGAGCCGGCTGGGCGCACGCCGGCCGGCGGGGAGGTGTGCTATTGACTGAGCGCACCCCACAAGCGTGGGCCTGGGGTGCGTGCGCGCGTGCGCGGTCACACACACACACGCACACACACAGACACACACACCCTGGCGTGTTGGAACCGCTCTCGCGATCCCGCACCCAGCTTGAATTCAGCGAGAATTGAAAACAGGTGTGCCCCCGGGGTAAGCCCCCGCCCCTAATCTTGGGGACCCCCACTCCACTCCTCCAGCCTGGGGCGAGGACGGGGGTCAGAATATGCACCAGGTGGAAGAGAGCCGAGCTTCACTACACTGGGTTTCATTTTGCGGCGCGCCTTTGTGATGCTGCTGAGAAAAGAAAACAGGAAGGGCAAGGGAGAAAGGCAGAGAGGCTGGGCGGCCAAGGGTGGCGTCTCCGGCATCTCCCTCGGCTGTGCTGGGCCAAACCCTCTCCCAGATTCCCGGCCTGCCAGCCACTCACAATCCCGGGCTTCCCCGCCGCTGCCTTGCCCAGGCGCCTTCCCGGGGAACCCCACCAGCCGCTGCGTGAGGAGCCGGGGAATCCCAGCAAACTCTCGCCGCGCGCTGGGGACGTCCGAAACCCCTGCCTGGGCGAGCGCCCTCACAGCAGTGCAGACTCGGATGGACACGCGGATCCCGGCAGGGAGCTCTTGAGCAGGCGTGGAATCCCAGGGACACCCCCTGCGCGCACATCACACACACGCACACCCTCCACACACACGCATACACACACACACACATACACACACACACAGCCCGTGGGAGGACAAGACAGCCGGCGACAGCCCGCCGCGCTGCCCGGGCGCTCAAGCCGCGGCTACTCACTAGCGAGTCTGTCAGTCTGTCTGCCTGGCTGAGTGGAGCGGCGGGAGGGGGGCACTGAGCTACGGGAATAGTTGGGAGCCGCGTGGGGAGGCAGCCTCGGTCCAGCCGAAGAGAAATCAGTGAATGAGGCTGTGACTCAGACTGAACTCTTCCCCCCACCCCTCGCCTGTCACCCAAGCCTCTCCTCGGCTCCAAACAGACACACGCGCACAGAGACGCGCCCGGAGAGGAGCAGCCGAGGGCGCAGGCGCGAGGGCAGCCACCCAGCCCAGCCCTCCCACAGCCAGCCACCCCGCTGCCCTTCACCTGCGCGGCCGCGGGGGCCGAGGAGCGCTGAAGCCCCGAGGGGGCCGGTCTCTAGAAAAGTCAGCGGCTGAGGCTGACAGCCCACTCTGAATAAATAAATCATTTCTGAGTGTTTATTCCGTGCCTTGGGCACCCACCATGTCTCATTCACCATAGTAGGTTCTGGGACCAAAGATAAACAACACAAGATATTTGGTAGAAAGAAACCTCTGACTTGTGGGGAAAATACTCATGTAAATGGCTTAAAACAACGTGGTACATTCTATGCAGCCTGCTACTGGAGAAGCCAGTATCCATTAGCCTTCATTTCCACGCAGCAGGAAGAAGAGAGGCACCGGGGCATGGTGCTGCCGGTCAATAGGTAGATGAGCTGCCGGGAAGATTGCAGGGATGGGGCACAGGACCAGACTGCAAGAGTGGCTGAGTAGGAAAGGACACCACGGGTTTCCTAAGTTGTGTACTGTCAATACTGTGGAGGCAGTGATGTTCCGACTTCCTCACCAGAGAGCTGGCATTGGCAGTGACAGGTAGACAGATGTGAGGCCACACCGCAGGCACAGAAGTGGGTTGGGAGGCAGTCTGAAAGCCAAATGTGATGAGGCATTGGCGGGGGCATGGAGAGGAGGGAACTGGGCAGCTGATGCAATCTGCAAGAGGAGAAAACGGGCCAAGGTAGGATGACTCTCAAGTTTCTAGCACCAAGTTGGGTGACTAGCTGCCTGACAGCCAATAAAAGCACAGGGGGAGAAACATGCTTGAGGGGAAAGATGGTTCTCATCTACATGTGTTGAGTTTGAAATGTTTGGGGGACATCCTGATGTACATGTCCCATAAGCCATTGGACACACAGGAGGTTTGGACTAGGAATATTGACCAGTAGTCATCAGCCCAAAGGTGGCACAAGAAAGGGTGGAATGAATAGGGAAGATCATTCAAATTGTGAAGAGATCTAGGAGAAGAGGGAACAGCCAAAAGAGGGAGACTGGAAGCAAGGTTAGAGAGGTATGGGACACATCAGAAAAGCCAAAAGAGCAGACAACTGTAAGAAGGGAAGTGTCAGATGTGCACAGACTGCAGGGAAGACAAACAGGATGATAACTGAAAAAAAAAAAAAAAAAAAAGAGTATCTGAGGGCACTGGTGACCACTGACAGAGTAGGATAATGCTCTAATGGAGGAAAGGAGGTTGCTCACAAGTACCAGTGACAATGCTGGCCACTGCTGCCAAGTCGAGGCCCCTCCACTGGCCCTTGGCCTTACCCAATGAGAGCATTGTCTCCATTTTACAGATGTGACAAGTGTAGAGAGGTTAAGTAACTTTATATAGGCACACAGCTGGTCTGTAGACAATATGAACCAATGTGCTCCAAAATACCATATTCTTACTTAACCTCTTAACCCTGACTCTCTTCTCTCTCTCCTGTCATTGAACAGCATCCTGACTCATCAATGCACCTTGATTCTGTTGATTATCTCCCTTTAGTCCAACAACCATCTTATCTACAGCGATCCTTAGAGAACAATTAAGGCCAGCTGACAGTAAAGAACACTCAGTGTGTACTTGAAGTCCATGGTGAGATAGAATCAATCTTCTGGCAGCTGCAAGACTGACCTATCAACCGAGGCATTTCTTCATTCCCTGCCATTGTCTCCTTCTCTTGAGATCGCCATCAGGCCCAGTCACTTTTCTACAAGCAGGCAATAGGACTCCTGCTGCCACCCTGCCCAGATTTTAGTCTTCTGCTGATAAAGTGGGCAAAGATATGTGGCACTTCCTGAACCTAAATACTCTTCTGAGCTCATTCTAAATCCAAACAGAATCAAACTACCTCCTATTACCTCCTTCCAAGCTCTGTGCCCCATTCTCTCATTTCAGTCTCAGCTCCAGATATCAGTAAATTCAATGTGATGCATCAGGTGCCATCGCAGGACTTCCCTACTTGAAAAATCAAGCAATCATGTCCCTGAAACACACTGTCTTTATTCATGGTCAATTACCAGAGTTAAAGTAGATGCAACTCTAAGAACCTATGGATTTTTTTATTGCCACTAATAGAAAGGTCATGATTTACAGACAAAATTTTTGAAGTTCCGATTTTACTTACATAAGAACACAAGAAGAAAACATTCAGCAAGAAGCATTTCTTTTGCTTTATCGTTCCCAGTTAAATATGACTTTAAAAAAGACAAAATTTTAAAAGGTCTGATTTTACTCACATATGAAACAAGAAAAAAACATTCAGCAAGAAGCATTTCTTTTGCTTGATCTTTCCCAATTAACTATGACTTTGAAAAAGACTAGCACGCCTCATTAGCCCTAATTGTCTGATTAATACAAAGAAACGGACTCATATCATGGGGTTCCACTACCCCTAAGATAGTGTTTACTACCCTTATTTCACTCAATGTTTACAGTTAGTTTGATCAGAATGCCTGCCTTGTTTGACATTTTGGGAGAGGAAGCATGTGACTGTAAACCCTCTTCAAACTTTCAGACTTAACGTTTACTTCTTCCAAGTCCATCAAATTTGTACATAAATGACTTCTTTTCTGATCTTCTTATAACAAGTATGTAGCCTTTGGAATTTCCAGGGCAGTCTACAGGTTTAAAATCTGGCCGTCCTGGAGAATGGGCAGAAGAAAACTGAAGAGAGCCTTTTCCCACCACCCTTCCCTTCCTTCTTTTTTTTTTTTTTTTTTTTTTTTTTTTTTTGAGACGGAGTCTCGCTGTGTCGCCCAGGCTGGAGTGCAGTGGCCGGATCTCAGCTCATTGCAAGCTCCGCCTCCCGGGTTTTTACGCCATTCTCCTGCCTCAGCCTCCCGAGTAGCTGGGACTACAGGCGCCCACCACCTCGCCCGGCTAGTTTTTGTATTTTTTAGTAGAGACGGGGTTTCACCATGTTAGCCAGGATGGTCTCGAACTCCTGACCTCGTGATCCGCCCGTCTCGGCCTCCCAAAGTGCTGGGATTACAGGCTTGAGCTACCGCGCCCGGCCCCCTTCCTTCTTAAAGAAGGTTCACTTCAGAGGTCTCCCAGATACAACAAGAACCGAGTTTTTGGGTCAGAATATTTTGTAGGTGCAAAACCTAATACATAGTTGCCAGTACCATAATTGAATTAGGTGTTGGTTGTTTAACGGGAAACACACTGGATCTTTAAGGTAGCCCCTTAATAGAACTTGGCATATATACCCTTCCTTAGAAGTGAATTTCAGGTTGGATAAAACCTGAGGAGGAACAGATCTGGCCCTGGGGTACAATGAATGCAGGCCATCACTCCAACCCTGGTGGCTTGAGGGCCCTGCAAGTGCTGAAGGAGTACTAAAGGAGTCTCCAAAGAGACTTAGCACTGCAAGTCCCACACCGCAGGAAACCACAGTTCCATGAACACCTGGAGGCTTGGCTCCCTGTAAAGAAACTGCCACCTCCCTTAATATAATTAAGCCAGATTAGCTGAGTACTGTGGCTCACATCTGTAACCCCAGCACTTTAAGAGGCTGAGATGGGAGGATCCCTTGAGAACACATTTCTACTAAAAAATGTTTAAATAGCCAGGCATGGTGGCATGTGCCTGTGGTCTCAGCAACTCAGGAGGCTGAGGCAAAAGGATCACTTAAGCCCAGGAGGTAGAGGCTGCAGTAGGCTGTGATTGCACCACTGCACTCCAGCCTGGGCAACAGAGCAAGACTCTGTCTCAAAAAATAAACAAACAAAAACCAACAACAACAAAAAATAATTAAGCCAGGCTGGATGCAGTGGCTCACGCCTGTAATCCCAACACTTTGGGAGGCTGAGGCAGGCAGATCACCTGAGGTCAGGAGTTTGAGACCAGCCTGACCAACATGGAGAAACCCCGTCTCTACTAAAAATACAAAATTAGCTGGGCATGGTAGCACATGCCTGTAATCCTACTCGGGAGGCTGAGGCAGGAGAATCGCTTGAACCGGGGAGGCAGAGGTCATGGTGAGCCGAGATTGCACCATTGCACTCCAGCCTGGGTAACAAGAATGAAACTCCATCTCAAAAATAATAATAATAATAATAATTAAGCCAGATACTCCAAGGCTAGTAATGGAGGGAAACTTCCCTGTGAAGAGGAGACAGTTGTCGCAAAAAAAAAAATCATGTTCCCTTGAAAGATGTTTCATAATTACCAGCACTGCCAACCTTGGCCTGGAAAAGAAAGAGGTCGGATGGGAAGGGGAAGGAAGCAGGTTAGGAAGAGGCAGTCCTCCATGGGCTGTGAGCATCTCTACATGTTTTTCTTGGGTGCACCTAGAACGCAAAGCCCTAACCACTTCTGAATGCGGAAAAACTCAAACTGCGTTGTCCTCTGCTCTCATACCACAGCAATCAACACAGAAGACTTCTGTGACCAGATGTTGGCGGGGAGTCTGCACCAACAAATAAGCAATCAGTTCTGCAGCAGACACCAGCTGGGCGTCCTCCGATTCAAGTCCTTCTGACACCATCTACCTCAAGACAGCATCAGATCCCACACGTTGAGGGCTGAGTCCCACAAAACTGCCTCCTCTCTCCCCTAGACACCAGCGTCGAGCCTGGGCCTCCGAAACGTCTGACCAGCTAGCTTCAATTTGGTATTCCCACAACCCCTTTTTGGGTTTGATTAATTTGCTGGACAGGCTCACAGAACTCAGAGAAACGCTTACGTTTACCAGTTTAATACAAAGGATATCAGAAAGCACACAGATGAAGAGGCGCACAGGGGGAAGTATGTGGGGAGGCGCCCAGAACTGCCATACTTGCTCTAGGTCCACCACCCCTCGGAAACCTCCACGTGTTCAGCTGTCCCAGAAGCTCTCTGAACCCTGTCCTCCTGGGCCTTTTTTGGAGACTCCCTTGGATAGACATGCCTGAAGACAACCACATCAGACGGTGACTAGACAAAAAGCAGATGATCTAATACTGATAGACTGAGTGGGGAAACCCAGGAAGGCCTGTCTGTCCATATTCTCCTTGGCCTCTCTGTGCTACATTTGTTCCTTCAGGGCATGTGGCAGGACTATCTCTGAGATGAGGGTCTTATGACCTCCAATCAGAAAGACTGCCTTGGGGCCGGGAGCAGTTGGCTCATGCCTGTAATCCCAGCACTTTGGGAGGCCGAGGTAGGCGATCACCTGAGATCGGGAGTTTGAGACCAGCCTGACCAACATGGAGAAACCCCGTCTCTACTAAAAATACAATATTAGCCGGATGTGGCAGCACATGCCTATAATCCCAGGTACTTGGGGGGCTAAGGCAGGAGAATCACTTGAGCCCGGCAAGCTGAGGTTGCAGTGAGCCAAGATCATGCCACTGCACTCCAGCCTGGGCAACAAGAGCGAAACTCTGTCGAAAGGAAGGAAGGAAGGAAGGAAAAAAGGAAGGAAGGATGGAAGGGGGGAAGGAAGGAAGGAAGGAAGGAAGGAAGGAAGGAAGGAAGGAAGGAAGGAAGGAAGGAAGGAAGGAAGGAAGGGAGGGAGGAAGGAGAGAGAGAGAGAAAGCTGAGGTCATGCCACTGCACTCCAGCCTGGGCAACAAGAGCGAAACTCCATCAAAAGAAAGAAAGGAAAGAGAGAGAGAGAGAGAGAGAGAGAAAGAGAGAGGAAGGAAGGAAGGAAGGAAGGAAGGAAGGAAGGAAGGAAGGAAGGAAGGAAGGAAGGAAGGAAGGAAGACTTCCCTGGGCAGGTGAAGAGAGAACAGGGGAAGGTCAGAAAGAGATTGTGTTTCCTGAGGCCTGCTTCCAAGGCCTACGGTGCCCCAGCATCAGAACAGATGATCGTTATGTCAGGAGCCATGGATGAAAACATATATGTGTATATGTATGTGTGTGCATGTGTATGTAGTAATGTCACACCACTCTTTACCCAGGTCATCTCTTAGAGTTGTGTTTGCAGCCAGCAACCTGGAGGGATGAAGTAATATTTTCCCCTGGGCAAAGAGCAGGCTTGCTGCTTCTGCTTATTGAAAAGCAATGTATCCTCTAAGCTCAGTGCTCCTCTCCCATGATGCAGCCCATCATGTGCACAGGCATCTATAATGAACTCTTTGCATCACCCTGTGGGACTTGTGGGGCATGGGGAACTGGCACAAGCATCATTCTCACCCTCTGGCTACTGACTTTGCCATTAGTAATAATATCCTTTGTCTCTGACCCTAGAGTCTTTTCTCCCCAGTATCCATGAAACCCTAGCAGGATAACTTGTCATCTTGGAAGAAGGGTAAAATCCTAGACCATACACAGTTCTTGACCGGCACTGCCTAATTGGATGCTCCCACTCAGATATTAATTTCACTTATACTCTATGGTACAGCTGACCTAAGGTCTGAGCTGTTAAACAGGTCTTTCCTCAAGGCTAAAGGCTAATAAAGGAAAATACATTCATGTGATAAAACAAAACTGTGTTAGATGTGGTTGATTGGCAGTCAGTGAGCACTCCCTACTTTTCTGTTCTTTCTTAAATGGCAGAGTCTGGAAAAGCTATAAAACTACCTTTTCCAGATTCCCTGCGTATCAGGTTCTGGATAAGAATTGATGTACTCTGGCACGTTTGGAAAGGTAGGGTGAGGCACAGGTGATATCCTTTGTGGCTGTCTATGCCAGCAAGCAGGCCACGGAGACATGGCATTTTTCTGCTTTGGTCCAAATTTTTGTCCAAATTCCAGCTTCTAGATGTTGAGAGGCAGTTGCAGTATTGGCTGCTTTCTGATTTCTGGATTCAGCCCTGAAGTCAAGAGACCAGTGTATGCCTTTGACTCCTCACCCTACAGATTGTAGCTGAAGTACCAGCTTTCCTGGCAGGACGGATCTGCAGTGTTACAGCATCAATCCTGGTGACCCAACCTAGAGACCATGTGTCCAGGTCTTCTGGATATTCTGTAAGCCCCTAACCTCCCGTAGTGAATCCCTTTCTGCCTAAAAATGCAGAGTGGTTGCTCTATCCTGCCCCTGGACAAGGATCTAAATACTAGGTCATCAGTTAGAAAATTACAGCTTATCAGTCACAGTCTGGGATCTTGCTGTCAGCTTGCCTCTGTAGCAGAAGTCCCTTTTAGGATCTACTTCAAGGACAACCCTGAATTGTAAACTTCTCAAAATCTAGATCCAGACAGCAAAACCCAGAGAAAGCTGGGATTTCTCTCTCTATCCTACTTTCTGGGTTTCCATTGCCTATCGGAGGACATGCTTCTTTCCTAGATCCGTAGAAAGATCCATGTTTCAGGGGAACCTGAAGGTGGTGATCTTATCCCAGAGCATAGAAGAATAATTAACACAAGGTGATACAAAACAGCACAATCACCGCAGAGACACACTGTTGAAGCCCCTCTACGAAGCAGGTGGGGTGGTACCGGGTTGTCGTTTCCTTACATATGGAAAAGAACAGATACTCTAACAGTTCTAAATGTACCTTTTCAGACCTGCTGTTATCCTTCCTGGCTTCCCCACCCCTCTTCAGAAGGCCTGCTTCATTTGTAGGACAGACAGAATAGAACCATGACAAAGAAAGATCCCAGCTAAGCACCGTGACTGGAGCCTGTGATCCAAACTACTCTGGAGGCTGAGGCAGGAAGAGTGCTTGAAGCTAGGAGTTCAAGACGGACCTGGGCAACATAGCTAGACTCCTATCTCTTAAAAAATACATTAATTTTTTAAAAATTGTAAAGGACTTCATAGCAAACCAACATGATTAAATCTCTGTGGTGAGTGTGTGGGTGTCACTATACCATCTTTGATTACAAGAGAGACACCCTCAATTTTAAGATGCACCATTATTTCATGGACCACTAAGAAGGAAAAAATGCTGCCAATTAAATGGCACACACCTTAATGATTAAACAGAGAAAAAGAGGACTTTGTTGCCAAACCACAAAAATTTAGTCCTGGCTCTGTCACTTATGGCAGTAGGGATTTGGGCAAGTCACTAAGGCTCTTTTTACTCTGTTTCCAAGTTGGGGTTAAACACAATACCTATTTCAAATCATCAAATGAGATAACACGTGCAACATGTGCTTAGAACATACACACAGACCAGCGCCTGGACCAAGGTAGGTGCTTAAATATTAGCCATCGTTATAGTTATGCCATGCTATCTTTTGCATTCATCCTAAAAATATTTTTTCTCTCTGCTTGTTAGAGGGCAGGGGACCCTGTATCTTTTGTTTCATAGAGGTCGCACACTTCTCTAGGATTAGCTCCAGCCTAGAAAATTATTGCCAGGCCAATTAAACATCCTATCTTTGGGGGTTCAGTATTGGGTTGTTTTTTGTTTTTTCACCTTTTAATCACCAGAATCCCCTTCTTATCAATAATTCCACCACCACTCAAGAATTCACAAAAGTAAAACAAAAATGATCTCTCTCATTTATTAGCACTACATATTTAGTACTACATATTTCACAAACATGATTTCATCTTCACTATCAGGGAAGCATTACCAAACCCTTTAATAGAGGAGGGAGCTGAGAATCAGAGATGATCACCAACTTACCCAAAATCACACAGCGTAGAAAGTAAGGAGAGAGAGCCAAATCCAGACCAGCTACACTCCAGAATCTACACTCCTAGCTATCTTGCTCAATTTTCTCCAAAAAATGCTATGATCCTTTTAGGAGCTCATCTATTGATTAAGATAAAACATTCTCTGTAGTGCAATATTTAAGTACGATGAAGCAATCCAAATGCAAATAATACATGCTATGATTTTGAATAAAAATACAAAATAAACTACCCCATACAGCCAATCACTAGATCTCTAATGACTAGGATTTGGTCTATTACAGGACTGCCGAACCTGAGAGTAACCAGCCCTGGTTTCATTGCCAGCTCACGAATTTTTCACCAGCCTTCTCTGTCCGCCTTTCCTTTACTACACAGTGAGCCACACTCCTGGAACAAGCTTACCCTCTGAGCGCCACAGCCCCTCTCCAGCCTGCATTCCACTGTAAGGTTGAGAAATATCTGATCGTTAGTGATAAGAGAGAAAAACTAGCCTCATTCTCTGGTGGCCTGTCTTGCAAAAGAGAGATGAAATCAAGTCTGGCTTCCTGAGATTCCAAATCACAAACATCACATACTAGGTTTTTTTTTGAAATAAAATCATGGGGTCAGATGTGGTGGCTCACACCTGTAATACCAGCACTTTGGGAGGCTGAGGCAGAATGATCACCTGAGGCCAGGAGTTCAAGACCAGCCTGGAAAACAAAGGCAAACCCACTTCTACAAAAAATTTAAAACTTAGCCACATGTGGTGGCATGAACTTGTAGTTTCAGCTACTTGGGAGGCTGGGCAGGAGGATCGCTAGAGCCCAGGAGCTGGAGGTTACAATGAGCCATGATTACACTACTGCACTCCAGCCTGGGTGACAGAGGTAGACCCTGTCTAAATAAATATCACAGAAAGGTGGGCAACTCACTCAGAGTGTCCCATATTTTCTTTTTCTTTCTTTCTTTTTTTCAAAATTAAGAGACAGGGTCAGCAAGGCACAGTGACTCACTCCTGGGATCCCAACATTTTGGGAAGCCAAGGTGGGTGGATCACCTGAGGTCAGGAGTTCAAGAACAGCCTGGCCAACATGGTGAGACCCTGTCTCTACTAAAAACACAAAAATTAGCCAGGCACAGTGGCACACACCTGTAATCCCAGCTACTCAGGAGGCTGAGGCAGGAGAATCGCTCGAACCCTGGAGGAGGAGATTGCAGTGAGCCAAGATTGTGCCACTGCATTCCACCCCGGGCAACAAAGCAAGATTCTGTCTCAAAAAAAAAAAAGAAAGAGAGAGAGGGTCTTGCTATATTGCCCAGGGTGGAATGCAGTGTCTACTCACAGGCACAGTCCCACTACTGATTCTGCTCCACATCTGACCCAAGCCAGTTCGCCCCTCCTTAAACAACCTGGTAGTCCCCCGCTCCAAGAGGTCACCATATTGATGCCGAACTTAGTTCAGACACCCAATTGCTACAGCACACTACAGCTCAGAACTCCTGGGCTCAAGCAATTGTTCTGCCTCAGCCTCTCGAGTAGCTGAGACCACAGGTGTGCACCACTGAGCCTGACTTCCTTTAGCATATCTTTCAAACAGCCTTTTCTTTATATTGAGATACCTGAAAAGGGCTCTTTACAAAATCCATTCGAATTCCCTCCTCTTCTCTCTGCCCTCCTTTATTATTGATGACATTTTTGACAATTATCTGATTATAGAAAAACTCCAAAAAGCCAGGATAAAGTGCTGATTTTTGTTTTGTTCTGAGATGGAGTCTCACTGTCACTCAGGCTGGAGTACAATGGTGCAATCTCGGCTCACTGCAACCTTCACCTCCCAGGTTCAAGCGATTCTCCCTGCCTCAGCCTCCCGAGTAGCTGGGAATATAGGCGTCCACCACCACACCCAGCTAATTTTTGTATTTTTAGTAGAGATGGGGTTTCCCCATGTTGGCCAGAGTGGTCTCAAACTCCTGACCTCAGGTGATCCACCCACCTCAGCCTCCCAAAGTGTTGGGATAACAGGCGTGAGCCACTGCGCCTGTCCAAAGTGCTGTATTATTTTACTCATCACTGCTATTGACTTTGGCATATGCATACACAAGTGCCTGTATTTTTGACCTGACATCTATGCTCCATTCTCTTTGGATTTCAGGTATAGCATGACAATTGTTCTAGTTCTTTTGCTGTAACTGATGAATACAAAATAATCCCATAGTAGAATGTACCACCTGGAAGATCAAGAAAGTGATTTTATAGGATTTCGCATTCCATTTGAGGACTGCAGAACCTGTCATCAAATAATAGAATTTGAATGATAAATGAACTGTCTCATGTCAATCCCTTTGTGAAAATTAGAGCTTTTAAAGTCTAGGTTTAGCTTGCTTAAACTGAGAAATGGCCAGGCAAATAGTCATGTCAGTAGAAATATAACATCTAAAAGTCAAGATCTTCTTCCCTTCCTTTAGTTGTCATTATTTGTGAAATTTCACACCAGAAGACAATTGTGATTTTTTTGAACTGGAAAGAAATATTGTGAAAATTAGCTCATGTTAGACCTGTGATGAATCTTCAACTCTAGAAAAGAAAAAGAAATGTGCTCTAAGAAGAAATAAGAGGCTGGGTACGGTACCTCAAGCCTGTATTCCCAACACTTTGGGAGGCCAAGGCAGGTGGATCACTTGAGGTCAGGAGTTCGAGACCTCCTTGGCCAACATGGCAAAACCAAAAATACCAATATTAGCTGGGCGTGGTGATGCATGCCTGTAATCCCAACTACTCAGGAAGCTGAGGCAGGAGAATCGCTTGAACCCAGGAGGCAGAGGTTGCAGTGAGCCAAGATTGTGCCACTGCACTCCAGACTGGGAGACAGAGCAAGACTCTGCCTTAAAAATAAATATATAAATAAAAAGAAGAGATTTATAGGCAAACAAAAATATGCATTTTCTCTCTGTACTATGTACATTCTTCCCCAATCTTCCCTAAAGAAAATATCCCCTAGGAAGAAAGGTCTGAAACCTTGGAAACTACTTTTACTAGTCTTAGAAACATATATAACAAATATGCAAAAACATGAACAAACAAAGTAATCCAAGCTGTCGAAAACCTAATAAGATTAGCTTACTCGTATGCCTCCAAGACAGAATGCTATCAGCCTTCTGCAATTATAAGACCAAGATTCTGACTTCTGCCAGGTGCAAAACCCATGGAGAGAAACACTCTAGAGATGAAAAAAGGCTTGAGTTAGACCCAGAAAATTAAGTAGAATTTTCACATCTGTGAATGGAACCCACGGCCTCTGAGACAGAGCAACCCCTGATAAAGGAGACCAAAACAGAAGGACTCTTGGGCGGAATGTCTCAGGGATGCTCAAATTGTTGGGAAAGTTGGGGCATGTGAAGGGGAAAAACAGGAAGGAAGATAGAAAAGATCGTCTCCCTTGGCTGAGAAGTTTGGACTCTAGTACGTAGGCAACAGAGACTCATCAAAGATTTCTAAGCAGAGTAGTGACAGGATCAAGCAGGACTTTATGAAAACTGATTTTTCAGGAAAAGCTGGGAGGGATTGAAACAGGATGGAAACTGCAGGTAGAAAGACCACTCTCAAAGCTGTTAGAACAATGCAGGCAAAAGACTGAACCATAACCCTGGGCTCAGCTATGCAAGTCAAGACTAGGTATTGGACCACTGTTGTTTTCTGATGTCAAATCAATGACTTTAGATTGGAGGGAATTTAGGAATTGTTTTGCCAAAAATTCACAAACCTGTGGCAAAATCAGACGGGTGGTAAAGTGCACACGCGCGCGCGTGTGTGTGTGTATCAACATGTATATAAATATATATATATAATTTTTTAGCTTTCTGAATTAGTTACCAAAGTTTTAAAAATGGGAGATTTCAGATGAAAACCCCAGATTTCTGGATCTTTGAAATTTGGCATGTCACATTGGGCTCAAAGCCCTTACCTGACCTTCACCCTGCATCATCCTCTTAACCTTCATTTAGTCCCTCCCATTCCTGTCCTGCCATTCATACCCCAATCTTAAAGATGAAGACACCGAAACCCGAGGAAGGTAAGGAGTTTTCCCAAAGTTTCACTGACAGTTGGTGGCAAAGTCTGCAAGGATGATGTGACATAATGCCTGTCCCATTCCCTACAGCAACTTGACATATATGATCACTGTTCCTCACAAACCCTAAAGAGTAGACATCATTATCTCCATTTTGTAGAAGAGGAAACGGGGTGAAAGATTAGGTAACTTCCCCAAAGCCACATAACTGGTCAGTGGTGGAGACATGTTCAAACCTAGATCTTTCCAGGTCTTTCTTATTACACAATTAGTGTAAGATTCTGAAACCAGACAAACCTGCTTAAAATCTAGGCGGGCCATTGACTGGCTGTGTGACGGCAGGGATGTTACTCAACCTGTCTGAACTTCACCTTTTTGGTTTTCAGACTGAAATGAGCATGTGTCTAACAGCAATTAACACATGTTAATTATTTTATAGTCACAGTTTGCTTTTTGAGAAAAAGCACTGTTAGTGGATTTGATCAGATACTTTATTTGTGTTGTTGGCTCTGAAAATCTTTTTAATCCCCCCAAAATAAAATCCAACTCCAAAGGTAGTGTCAACCACTGATGGTATTCTAAAAATTGTGACATAAGATCTAAACCTTTTTCCAAAAGATTCTAAAAAAAATCAGGGGTAACAGTAGCAGTATTGACGTAGAAATCTCACACAAGAGGCAGGGATGAGGCATATGTGCCCCACGGCTCACTCCTCCTTCTACTTTCCTTGCCAATGTTCCTGTTTGGCAAAACCAGCAACGTCTGGGCACTACACTACAAAAGGACCCAGAAAATATAGTTTATAGCTTCCTAGCCCCTTTGGTACAGAAAAGCATGCAAGAAAGGTGGACCTTGCCGGGCGCGGTGGCTCACGCCTGTAATCCCAGCACTTTGGGAGGCCGAGGCGGGCGGATCACAAGGTCAGGAGATCGAGACCACGGTGAAACCCCGTCTCTACTAAAAATACAAAAAATTAGCCGGGCGCGGTTGTGGGCGCCTGTAGTCCCAGCTACTTGGGAGGCTGAGGCAGGAGAATGGTGTGAACCCGGGAGGCGGAGCTTGCAGTGAGCCGAGATCGCGCCACTGCACTCCAGCCTGGGCGACAGAGCGAGACTCTGTCTCAAAAAAAAAAAAAAAAAAAAAAGAGAAAGGTGGACCAGTCATCTGCATCTGTCACAAAATTGCCCTAAGAACCAGCTTGTCAGCCATAGAAGAAAACTGTATCTCATTATTTTATGGTCACATTTTGCTTTTTGAGAAAAAGCACTGTTCGTAGATTTGATCAGATACTTTACTTGTGTTGTTGGCTCTGAAAATCTTTTTAATCCACAAAAAATAAAATCCAACCCCAAAGATAGTGTCAACCACTGACGGTATTCTAAAGATTGTGTCATAAGCTCTGAACCTTCTTCCAAAAGATTCCCAAAAAAGTGGGCTTAACAGTAGCAATACTGGAAGTACCATTCAGCATCCTACTTTGAAAGGGACAGTGCTCATTAGGATAAAGACATTCTAAAATATTTGCTTTTTAGTCAGCCCTAGTAGTCACAGACATACCTCACTGGAGTTACCCTCCAGCTTCCTCCAAGGAAGATAGCCAAACACTTGATGGTGAGCAAAGCCATTACCACCTTGACTTCCTGCCAGAATTCTTACCACCATCAAACTTTCAAAAAAGGTCTTTGAATAGTGGATCTTGCAAACAAAAGCACTACAATGATTCAATACTTACATGGAAATCTTCCCAAAAAACAAGTATGCTTCAAAAAATCATATTGCCTTAACAATGACCATGTTCCCCTTTGGTTGAATTGGCCTCCTTTGTAAGATTCTAATTACGCAAAATTAAGGGATTTTGGAAGGTTTTTTGCTTGTTTGCTTGTTTTTGTTTTTTGTTTGGTTTGGTTTGGTTTGGTTTGGTTTTCTCGTGACAGGACTGGCATGATAAACTTTATTCAAGACTTTGACAAAATGATCCCTAAAGTAATATACATGTAGATACTTTAAAAAGTCCAGATGTGAAATTTCAAGAAAATTTTGAATTCAGTCCAAAGTCAATATTAAGTCAAAAGTTGAACCAATTCTACAAATCATAAATACTATTTTCCTTCTTAAGTTCATGTATTTTCTGAGATAGATTACCAACTTGGTTTTCTTCAATATTGGTATTTGGAATAATTTTGACACGATTTGACATTTTTAAGTTCTAAATCTATACTTATCCTGAATATCTTATTATAATTAAAAATACAAATCCAGAAGTGATAACTCTTCCTTACAGAAGAATTCCAATTAATAAATGTAGAAGGATTGAGCAAAAAAGAAAATCACCATTAGAACACCATAGTAGTAATTGCCACAAGCAAGATCTGCCAATGAATAGTAAAATGAGCAAAAGTTTAAGCAGAAACGGGACATTTGCATAGTCTCAGGGTATCTCCAGCACATATTCAATAATTACAAGGAAAACACAATACGTTTACAGTAGCAAATCCTAGCAGACACCACCTTAGCATAGTGATCAAGGTTAACAATACTGGAAATACATTACAACATCAGGTATCCCCTGTTATGATACACTGTCACAGACTGGAAGACACAACATAGACATGACAGCTAAATGCAAGGCTGGGTCTTGGAACAGTAGAAGGACATTAGTGAAAAAACTAAAATCTCCACTTTTTAAACTTTATACTTAGTATTATATCAAGGTTAATTTCTTAATTTTAACAAATGTTCTATTGTTATGTAAGATGTTAATACAAGGGCAAGGTGGGTGCAGAGTATACAAGAACTCTATTTTTTACAACTCTTCTGTAAGTCTAAAATTATCTCAAAAACTAAAAAAAAAAAATGGTTAAAACACACACACATATGTATGTATGTGCATAACATGTGTACATATGTATAATCAAGACTTCATGGAAATTGACATCTTGGGCACTCAGTCAGTAAAAGAGTAGTGCTCTCTTCTGAATTATTCATTATCTTACTCATAACTTAGCTGTAAGATCCTCCCCCTTCTAGACTTTTAATCTCAAGTATAAATTTCTAATTCTCATAGAAAAGCCTTTTTAAAAAACATTCCTATATTAGGCCAAAAATGAAATCCTAGAATAAAGCTATCACCATACTATCTTATAAAATTACTCATCCCAACCATAAGACCCAGCCAGTATTTTTACTACATTTCCTCTCCTCATATAATACATTCGTGTTGGTTTGGTTTATGAGTGGAGACAGCTAATAGATTTAGTATTTACTCATAGGCCTGACAGTCTAAGGGAAAAGAATTATCACTTGGGTATCTTATGAAGAAACAACTGTTTTTCCAAGAACCGATATTGTGTATTCAACTCAGACATAAAAAGTTATTTACCTAAGTCTCTTCTATCTAACAGCATAGAGCTACCCAAGCATAGTCAACAAAGACCCTTTCAATATCCCTTTTCTTAAATTAGGCTCTAAAATGACTGTTAATAATGGTAATAAGTACCTTTTAATTAAATCGGCAATTTTATCTTATGCAATTTAGGGAAGTAAAGATAAACATAAAATCTACCTTTAAATGAAGAAAATTATAATTTCCCACTCTAACTACGGCTGATTCATTCCCTGACTATGAATCCCCTTTTACCCTCACTATTTTTAACTATAAACTGAGATGAAATCTGCTCATAGGTGAAACTAATATTTTAGATGGAGAATGATATCACCAAGTAATCATAATTATTACTTTCTGTAGTCATCATTTCTACTCACTGTGGCATTTACTGTTTCATCTGTATTTCTCTATCACAATGCCCTCTATAGAAGCAGCAATAGCGAAAACATAATTACACTTTGGGGGAAAAAAAAAACAAGTAATTTTCAAGTGGATCTTTATCCAAATACAATAAAAAAGCAAAAAAGAAAAATGTCTGTAAGCATTTTCATTTTATCTCAATGCCATTTCCAAATTCACCTTCCACTACTACCATGAACAGCAGAAGTGGAAAAAAAAAAAAAAAAAACCCTCTAACCTAATGATCTGTACAAAAAGGGAGACAATTTACTCACTACACATTGCAGTATATTCAAATGGTGAAAAGATACAAATTCTTTCAGAACTGCCATACTATCTGGCTGTCAATATAGTCTCTTGAATAATTATATTAAACATATTACTACAAAATGTACCAAGAAGTAGAGAATAATACTATATTTGTGAATTGCAAATAACAAAACAAAACCCAAGTCCAAGAAGGCTAAAGTCTAAGCTATAATTACACATGAAGTATATGTTGAAAGCATCATAATGTATAAAAATGTGACAAGATATCCAGATGTTTAAAAAAACACATGCTGTTTGTCTCAGATTATATCCACTTTCATCTTGTAGGTTTCTGATAAGCCTGTTAAGTAAAGTGTGTTTCCCTCCTGCTGATAAGAAGCAGCTTGCAGATATCCATAAATTTTTTAAGGAGTGAATCTACTTGGCAATATTGGTAACTCCATAGTTTCCTATTACATTCATTCATCTGAAAACTGAAAACAACTCATGACTAAAATATTCTTCCATTCCTTTGCCAGTTTTTCAAGTTTAAAATCAAAGGAAAGTTGGAATGTATTGCTTCTTGTCATCAACAGGCATTTCAAAAAGAGGGTAATTAACCAAATCAAGTGTTCTTTGGTCAACTTGGTAATAGGCTTCCACTCTGTTCTAAATTCTTTCATAATCTTTTTTTTTTTTTTTCCTAATTTTTCCAGTATGGCCTGAATCTTACAAACAGCCTCTTTTCTGGCCTGCCATACAGAGTCCTCGTCCCCAGTTTCAACTGAATCCAGTTCCAAAAGTTTCTTGGTTAGCGTTTCTTCCAGATGCCAGTATGCTTAGTCTATCTTTTTTCCTACAAATTCTTCTACTTCTTGTTCAAGATACTGGACCTTCTCCAGCACATGCATGGTTTTGTAATACTCGGAGGATTACTTTCATCTGAAGGTACACATTCTTCAGGAAGACTGCTACTTTAATCTTGACTGTTGGGATGGTCACTGGTGGCATTACCATACAGCTGAGGCTCAGCGCTATACTGGACTTGGGAAGCCAAAAGATCTGAATCATTCTTGTTCACTGTCCCCAAGGATTCATACTGATGGACACTACAAGGGAGGTTGTGCCGGTTCATGCTTTGATATGATTGGCTGCAGGGGTGTGAAGAATCCTTGGGCTGCTGGAGTGGGGGTGTAGGGGGTGACTGAGGAGAGCCACTGCTAGGCCATGGTGAAGTACCTCCGGTCATGTAGAGATTGCCAGGCGGTGCTGAGGGCGCTGATGAAGGCCAAGGATAACGGCCACCCATTCCATAAGCACCAGGAGAAGGCCACGCATCTTCTTGTGGTGGTACAATTTGTCCTGATTGTGGAACACTACGATTACCATCTCCATAACAATAATGGGGCAGGGTCATTCCAGGGTTCTGTGAAGCCAGATACCCTGCAACCTGCCGCCTAAGAGAGGGTACTTCAGTCTGACAGTCCTGCCGAGAATAGACTCAACGAGAGACTGGAGTTGGGCTGCTGCCAGGTGAACGGTAAGTATTTGTAACTTCTGTGAAGTAACAGGTCTGAGTATAACCAGGTGCATTAAGCCCCTAAGTATGAGGCAGTATTTGCCCCAGAGCCTGGGGGGTAAGTTGGACCATATGGTCCATTTGTATAAGAATTTAAACTGGTGGCTTCCTCCGGCTCGACCAGGCTCTGGCCAGGCGCCTCCAGAGGGATAGTACCCATCGCCTCCTCCACCTTCTCCCAACCAGGTGGTCTCCACTGGGCCGCCCCCCACGCACCCGCCAGGAGATGGGAGGCTGGGGAGGTTCGAGATGAAGAGGGTATAAGGGTGGAGGTGGGTGCTCTGGCACGTCTCCAACCCCAGGCCTGTAGTAGTGGCCGTAGGACTGACCGTCAATGGAGCCGTAGCCCAAGCGCCTCAGGGCCTACATGGGCCCCGCTGCCCTGAAGTACTTCCCGCTCCCCACGGCCGACCCATCGGGCAGGCCAAATTAAGTTTTAATTTATACAAGCCACTGCATATACTTAGACAGTGTCACTTGGGTGATTTTTCTCTACAAATACAAAATTTTGGATAAGATCCAAAACCTTACTCAAAATTCACACTTAGTTCTCATTTCAGATTATGGATTTCTCTTTCCAGATGCATAGAGAAGTAATTTTAAAGCCAAGCATGGTGGTTCACACCTGTAATCTCAGCACTTTGGGAGGTCAAGGCAGGCGGATCACCTGAGGTTGGGAGTTTGAGACTAGCCTGGCCAACATGGTGAAATCCTAAAGATATGAAAATTAGCTCGGTGTGATGATGCATGCCAGTAATTCCAACTACTCAGGAGGCTGAGGCAGGAGAATTGCTTGAACCCGGGAGGCAGAGGTTGCAGTGAGCCGAGATCACGCCACTGCACTCCAGCCTGGGCTACGGAGCAAAACTCCATCTATTAAAAAAAAAAGAAGAAGAAGGTTTCAAGTCTACTGTATTGGTCAGAGTTCTCCAGAGAAACAGAGCTAAGGGAGATCTAGATAAACCGATGCAGGTACAGATAAAGAGATAGAGATAGAGATATATAATTTATATAAGGAGATATACTGTGAGGAATTGGCTCACATGATTAAGGAGGCGTAGAGGTGCTGAGATCTATAGCTGCCAAACTCAAGACTGAGGAGAACTGATGGTGTAGTTCTGGTCAGAGACCAAATCCCTGAAAACCAGGGGAGCTGACATTGTAAGTCCAAGTCTGAAAGTTGGCAAGCTCAAGCCCCAAGAAGAGCTGAATTTTCAGTTCAAGTAGGAGGCAGGAAAAGACTAATGTCCCAGCTCAAGCAGTCAGGTCAGAGGCATTTCCATTTGCTCAGCCTTTTTGTTCTTTTTGGGCCTTCGGTTGGTTGGAAGAGGCCCATTCACATGAGGGAGGGCAACCTGCTTTACCTGGTTTACCAATTCAAAGGTTCATCTCATCTGGACACATCCTACAGACACATTCAGAATACTGTTTGGCCAAATTTCTAGGTGTCCCGTGGACCAGTCAGGTTGACACACAGAATTAACCATTATATGTACTAAGCTAGAAAAGCCTTCTAAATGTTACAGTTCACATATGATGAAATCTTAGCAGAGATTTTCACAAATTTGACAACAATCCTAAAAATGTATGTGATATTATGAATAATGAAGTGTGAAACTGAAGCAAACTCTTTTTAAAGATTTTTTAAAATATAGAGACAAAGTCTCCCTATGTTGCTCAGGCTGACCTCAAAATCCTGTCCTCAAGAGATTCTCCTGCCTCAGCCTCCTGAGCCACGGGGACTACAGACATAAGCCACTGCACCCAGAAGAAATAAACTTAGATAAAAAAGAATGAAAAGGAACAAACAAAGCCTCCAAGAAATATGGGACTATGTGAAAAGATCAAATCTACGTCTGATTGCTGTACCTGAAAGTGATGGGGAGAATGGAACCAAGTTGGAAAACACTCTTCAGGATATTATCCAGGAGAACTTCCCCAACCTAGCAAGGCAGGCCAACATTCAAATTCAGGAAACACAAGAACACCACAAAGATACTCCTTGAGAAGAGCAACCCCAAGACACATAATCGTCAGATTCACCAAGGCTAAAATGAAGGAAAAAATGTTAAGGGCAGCCAGAGAGAAAGGTCGGGTCACCCACAAAGAGAAGCCCATCAGACTAATAGCAGATCTCTCAGAAGAAACCCTACAAGCCAGAAGTGAGTGGGGGCCAATATTCAACATTCTTAAAGAAAAGAATTTTCAACCCAGAATTTTATATCCAGCCAAACAAAGCTTCATAAGTGAAGGAGAAATAAAATCCTTCACAGGCAAGCAAATGCTGAGACATTTTGTCACCACCAGACCTGCCTTACAAGAGCTCCTGAAGGAAGCACTAAACATGAAAAGGAACAACTGGTACAGCCACTGCAAAAACATGCCAAATTGTAAAGACCATCAATGCTATGAAGAAACTGCATCAAATAAAGTGTGAAATAACCAGCTAGCATCATAATGACAGGATCAGATTCACACATAACAATATTAACCTTAAATGTAAATGAGATAAATGCCCCAATTAAAAGATACGACTGGCAAATTGGATAGAGTCAAGAGCCATTGGTGTGCTGTATTCAGGAGACCCATCTCACATGCAAAGACACACATAGGCTCAAAATAAAGGATTGGAGAAAGATCTAAAAAGCACATTTGGAAAGCAAAAAAAAAGCAGGGGTTGCAATCCTGGTCTCTGATAAAACAGACTTTAAACCAACAAAGGTCAAAAGAGACAAAGAAGGCCATTACATAGTGGTAAAGGGATCAATGTAACAAGAAGAGCTGACTATCCTAAATATATATGCACCCAGTACAGGAGTACCCAGATTCATAAAGCAAGTTCTTAGAGACCTACAAAGAGACTTAGACTCCCACACAATAATAATGGGAGACTTTAACACCCCCCTGTCAATATTAGATCAACGAGACAGAAAATTAACAAGGATATCCAGGACTTTAACTCAGCTCTGGACCAAGCAGACCTAATAGACATCTACAGAACTCTCCACCCCAAATCAACAAATATACATTCTTCTCAGCACCACATCACACTTATTCTAAAATTGACCACATAAATGGAAGTAAAACACTCCTCAGTGGCCAGAGGCGGTGGTTCATGCCTGTAATCCCAGCACTTTGGGAGGCTGAGGTGGGTGGATCACCTGAAGTCACGAGTTCGAGACCAGGCTGACCAACATGGAGAAACCCCATCTCTACTAAAAATACAAATAAAATCAGCTGGGCAAGGTGGTGCATCCCTATAATCCCAGCTACTCAGGAGGCTGCGGCAGGAGAAGCACTTGAACTCAGGAGGCTGAGGTTGCAGTGAACCAAGATCATGCCACCGCATGCCAGCCTGGGTGACAGAGTGAGACTCCACCTAAAAAAAAAAAAAACAAAAAAAAAAAAAAAAACACTCCTCAGCAAATGTAAAAGAACAGAAATCACAACAAACTGTCTCTCACACCACAGTGCAATCAAATTAGAACACATGGATTAAGAAACTCACTCAAAACTGTATAACTACATGGAAACTGAACAACCTGCTCCTGAATACTGAATACTCCTTACTACTGGGTAAATAATGAAATGAAGGCAGAAATAAAGATATTCTTTGAAACCAATGAGAACAAAGACACAACAGAATCTCTGGGACACATTTAAAGCAGCGTGTAGAGGGAAATTTATAGCACTAAATGCCCACAAGAGAAAGCAGGAAATATCTAAAATCGACACCCTAACATCACAATTAAAAGAACTAGAGAAGTAAGAGCAAACAAATTCAAAAGCTAGCAGAAGGCAAGAAATAACTAAGATCAGAGCAGAACTGAAGGAGACAGAAACACAAAAAAACAATGAATCCAGGAGCTGGATTTTTGAAAACATAAACAAAATAGATAGACACCTAGCCAGACTAATAAAGTACAAAAGAGAGAAGAATCAAATAGATGCAATAAAAAATGATAAAGGGGATACCACCACTGATCCCACAGACATACAAACTACCATCAGAGAATACTATAAACACCTCTATGCAAATAAACTAGAAAATCTAGAAGAAATGGACAAATTCCTGGACACATACACCCTCCCAAGACTAAACCAAGAAGTTGAATCTCTGAACAGGCCAATAACAGTTTCTGAAATTGAGGCAATAATTAATAGCTTACCAACCAAAAAAAGCCCAGGACAAAATGGATTCACAGCCAAATTCTACCAGAGGTACAAGGAGGAGCTGGTACCATTCCTTCTGAAACTATTCCAATCAATAGAAAAAGAGGGAATCCTCCCTAACTCATTTTATGAGGGCAGCAGCATCCTGATACCAAAGCCTGGCAGAGACACAACAAAACAAGGAGAATCTTAGGCCAATATCCCTGATGAACATCAATGTGAAAATCCTCAATAAAATACTGGCAAACTAAATCCAACAGCACATCAAAAAGCTTATCCATCATGATCAAGATGATTTCATCCCTGGGATGCAAGGCTGGTTCAACATACGCAAATCAATAAACATTGTAATCCATCACATAAACAGAACCAACGACAAAAGCCACATGATTATCTCAACAGATGCAGAAAAAGCCTTCAACAAAATTCAACAACCTTTCATGCTAAAAACTCTCAATAAACTAGGTATTAATGGAACATATCTCAAAGTAATAAGAGCTATTTATGACAAACCCACAGCCAATATCATACTGAATGGGCAAAAACTGGAAGCATTCCCTTTGAAAACCCGCAAAAGATAAGGATGCCTTCTCTCACCACTCCTACTCAACATAGTGTTGGAAGTTGTGGCCGGGGCAATCAGGCAGAGAAAGAAATAAACGGTATTCAGTCAGGAAAAGGGAAGCCAAATTCTCCCTGTTTGCTGACGACATGATTGTACATTTAGAAAACCCCATTGTCTCAGCCCAAAATCTCCTTAAGCTGATAAGCAACTTCAGCAAAGCCTCAGGATACAAAATCAATGTGCAAAAATCACAAGCATTCCTATACACCAAGAACAGACAAACAGAGAGCCAAATCATGAGTGAACTCCCATTCACAACTACTACAAAGAGAATAAAATACCTAGGAATCCAACTTACAAGGGATGTGAAGGACCTCTTCAAGGAGAACTACAAACCACTGCTCAATGAAATAAAAGAGGACACAAACAAATGGAAGAACATTCCATGCTCATGGACAGGAAGAACCAATATCCTGAAAATGGCCATACTGCCCAAGGTAATTTATAGATTCGATGCTATCCCCATCAAGCTACCAAAGACTTCCTTTGCAGAATTGGAAAAACTACTTTAAAGTTCATATGGAACCAAAAAAAGCCCATATAGCCAAGACAATCCTAAGCAATAAGAACATAGCTGGATCATCATGCTACCTGACTTCAAACTATATTACAAGGCTACAGCAAGCAAAACAGCATGGTACTGGTATCAAAACAGATGAATAGACCAATGGAATAGAACAGAGGCCTCAGAAATAACACCACACATCTAAAACCATCTGATCTTTGACAAACCTGATAAAAACAAGAAGTGGGGAAAGGATTCCCTATTTAATAAATGGTGCTGGGAAAACTGGCTAGCCGTAAGTAGAAAGCTGAAACTGGATCCCTTCCTTACACCTTATACAAAAATTAACTCAAGATGGATTAAAGACTTAAATGTTAGACCTAAAACCATAAAAACCCTAGAAGAAAACCTAGGCAATACCATTCAGGACATAGGCTTGGGCAAAGACTTCATGACTAAAACACCAAAAGCAATGGCAACAAAAGCCAAAATAGACAAATGGCATCTAATTAAACTAAAGACCTTCTGCACAGCAAAAGAAACTATCATCAAAGTGAACAGACAACCTACAAAATGGGAGAAAATTTTTGCAATCTATCCATCTGACAAAGAGATAATATCCAGAATCTACAGAGAACTTTAAAAAATTTACAAGAAAAAAACAACCCCATCAAAAAGTGGGCAAAGGATATGAACAGACACTTCTCAAAAGAAGGCATTTATGCAGCCAACAGACATATGAAAAAACACTCATCATCACTGGTCATCAGAGAAATGCAAATCAAAACCACAATGAGATACTCACACCAATTAGAATGGTGATCATTAAAAAGTCAGGAAACAACAGATGTGGAGAGGATGTGGAGAAATAGGAACGCTTTTACACTGTTGGTGGGAGTGTAAATTAGTTCATCCATTGTGGAAGGCAGTGTGGTGATTCCTCAAGGATCTAAAACTAGAAATACCATTTGACCCAGTAATCCCATTACTGGGTATATACTCAAAGGATTATAAATCATTCTACTATAAAGACACATGCACATGTATGTTTATTGCAGCACTATTCACAATAGCAAAGACTTGGAACCAACCCAAATGTCCATCAATAATAGACTGGATAAAGAAAATGTGGCACATATACACCATGGAATACTATGCAGCCATAAAAAAGGATGAGTTCATGTCCTGTGCAGAGACTGGGATGAAGCTGGAAACCATCATTCTCAGCAAAATATCACAAGGACAGAAAACCAAACACCACATGTTCTCACTCATAAATGGGAGCTGAACAATGAGAACACATGGACACAGGGAGGGGAACATCACACACTGGGGCCTGCTGGAGGGTAGGGAATAGGGGAAAGATGGCATTAGGAGAAATACCTAATGTAAATGATGAGTTGATAGGTGCAGCAAATCAACATGGCACATGTATACCTATGTAACAAATCTCTACATTGTGCATATGTACCCTAGAACTTAAAGTATAATAATAAAAAAAAAGAGAGAGAGAGAGAGACTGAGTCTCACTATGGTGCTCAGGCTGGCCTCAAAATCCTGGCCTCAAGACATCCGCCTGCCTCAGCCTCCCGAGCAGGGACTACAGACATAAGCCACTGTGACCAGATGAAATAAACTTTTGTAAGCTGGCAATAATTTTAAAAATTAGTCAACCACAAAAGAAAAGACTAAGTTTTCCTTTTATTGTCCTTTTATTGTCTCTATAGAAAATATTGCAAAAATTTCAAAGTCAAGAGTATTAGCCAAAGATGAAAAATAAACAAATAAGAAAATACTGCAAAATTGCTGTTAAATGAAGAAATAACCAAAGAGTAAGTAGTCAAGAAATTTAAAAGAAAAATGTATACAAGACATGTCTGATAGTTAATTAATTAAAATATTATCTTATATTTCTGGATTTTTTATGTCTGATAAATTCATTGACTTTTTAAAAATTTATTGGGATTTCTTTTTCATTCTAAATAAATCTTTTTTATACTGAATTTTGTGTTTGTAATTTTGTTTTTTTGTTTTGTTTTTTTTTTCTTGAGATGGAGTCTCGCTCTGTCCAGTGGCACTGGAGTCCGGTGGCGCGATCTCAGCTCAGTGCAACCTCCGCCTCCTAGGTTCAAGTGATTCTCTGCCTAACCTCCAGAGTACCTGGCATTACAGGCATCCACCACCACGCCTGGCTAATTTTTGTATTTTTAGTAGAGAGGGGGTTTCACCATGTTGGCCAGGCTGGTCTCAAACTCCTGACCTCAGGTGATCTGCCTGCCTCGGCCTCCAAAAGTGCTGAGATTACAGGCGTGAGCCACTGCACCTGGCCTAAATTTTGTATTCTTTTTAGTAAAGATGGTCCCTGACATTGCTTAAGGCCCATGAAGTTAGTCTCTCGACAGGCCTACATCATTTCACAGAATAAGATTTTCAAGCTGAAGGCCCTTGGATCTCAGGAAATGGGGCCTGCCATGGTGTTTTTTAAACATTCCCCAGTTGACTCTATTGTACATCCAAGGTAGAAAATTGCTGTTCCAACTTAATCTCTTCATTTTACAGATGATGAACCTAAAGACCAGGGAGAGGCTGGAGCTTGTCACGAGTCTCAGTGAGTGTGAGATAGAACTGACCTGAGACCAGGAATCTCCTACATTCAGACCAGAACTCGACAACAGTCCCTTCCTTGTTCAGTTTTAGGAATGATCACAAACTGTACTTCAGTAGATTACTAGTAGTGCACACTCTCACACTCTCAAAGGTTTGCTGGCCAGAGAGAGGAAGAGGGATGTTCTCAAATCCTGAAGTAGAAAATGTATTGTTTACACTCAATTTTCATTCTTCTGTAGCAACACAATTAAGCCCATGGAGTGGTTTAGAGACAAAGGATAGAACGTGAAAGTTTGTGATTAGACTTAAAACTATTATGTTGCCTTAAATGTTAAGGTCATTCCAGACTAAAAGCTCCTAAATATAGGTGTTCTATTTTAAGCAAAATAGTCTATTCTATTTCCATAGCTTCATGTAAAGTTCGTTCTACACATTTTGTTTTTTTTAAGGCCCTGTTTAGGCCCTGTTATTCAGATGAACAAAAGTCACTAGCTCATCCTAGGACTAATTTCCATTTAAATGCCAAAGGAGAAATCATAACAGCCTCTCCCTCCCTGAATTTCCAAGACTGGGAATCACCAGACCCCAGTGATTTTCAATATCCTATCCAGCATAAAAGCTGTTTTGTTCTATAAAATAAGGCAAGCCTATCATTTCCTTGGTGTTGTTATTATGACTTAATTTTTCATGGGAGCCTACAGTGGATGTAGCACAGTTTTTTTTTTTTTTTAACAGTTGGTATTCTGTAAGTGGTTTTAACTGGTTCCTTTATTGTACATAGCAAATTTTTTAAAAAATATATTTTAATATGTATTGCTTTTTTTTTTTTTTTTTTTGGAGACAGAGTCTTGCTCTGTTGCCCAGACTGGAGTGCAGTGGTGCAGTCTTGGCTCACTGCAACCTCTACCTCCCAGGTTCAAGCAATTATTCTGTCTCAGCCTCCAGAGTAACTGGGATTACAGGCTCGTGCCACCACGCCTGGCTAATTTTGTATTTTTAGTAGAGACGGGGTTTCACCATGTTATCCAGGCTGGTCTGGAACTCCTGACCTCAAGTGATCCACCTGCCTCAGCCTCCCAACGTGCTGAGATTACAAGCGTGAGCCACCACACCTGGCCATACGTCGCATTTTAATAATTAATCTCATGCTGTCTCATTTCACAATCTGGAAATCTTAGGTATGTATGCCTTTTTCCATAATGAGATTATCAATCTTCAGTTTTGCATCTACCAAAGTATTATGCACCTAATAAACTGTCTATAAATATTTGTCAATTGAATAAATAAAAACTTTTTTTCTTTTTGAGACAGAGTCTCACTCTGTCACCCAGGCTGGGTTGCAGTAGTGTTATCTCTGCTCACTGCAATCTCCGCCTCCTGAGTTCAAGCAATTCTCCTGCCTCAGCCTCCCAAGTAGCTGGGATTACAGGCACACGCCACCACACCCAGCTAATTTTTGTATTTTCAGTAGAGACGGGATTTTGCCACATTGGCCAGGCTGGTCTCAAACTCCTGACAGGTGATCCACCTGCCTCAGCCTCCCAAAGTGCTGAGATTACAGGAAAAGCTTAATTTTTACCAAAGGAAATCTACTTTTAAAATTCTCTCTGCAGACAATTGTTTAAGATATTTATTCTCACAAAGTGAGGCATAGTCTAAATTAATGGAGACATCACCACTAATCTGGTCATGTGAGAGTTATGGTTGATTTTTACTTTCCTTAACTACCCCCATCCTTACACTCACAGTGCTCTGCATCCTCAGTATCTCTCTTACCCACCACTATTTTCCTTTCCTACTACTGCTGCCGTATCTAGGCTCTCATAGTCTCTCTCCTGTACCACTAGAATAACTTCTAAGCCCTCCATTCTCCTTGAGCTCCTCTCCAATCGTTTTACATACTGCTAGATACGTTTTTCTCAAATGAAAACATCTTCTCATCACAATGTCCCCTCCATCTTCCTCCTGCCCTCCTCCCATGACTCCCATTTGCCCACGGGGGAGAATATAAAGTTGTCCACCATGTGATCTCCTCTTTCTGCTTCAACAGCAACTCTCAAAGTTTCACACACCTACATCTCCTATGCCACACCCATATTAAACTATTGGCAATTCTTTAAACTCTCTTATATGCATTGCTCTGCCTAAACTATCCTTCTCCCCACTGTCGGCTTAACTAACCCACTAGCATCCTTTAAGACACAGCACAGTGGTCCTCTCTGAAGCTTTACCTAGCCACAGCCCTCTCTGCAACCACCAGGAGTCGACCACACACCCTCCTTATTCCCCCACCAGGCACTCCACATCCTCAGCAGAGCATGATTTTCTCATTTGTTTGTGGTCCACGTCCTCCTCCTCAAGGGAAAGCTCCTGAGGACAAAGATTGCATCCAATTTATCTCTGTGTCCACAGTGCCTAAGTCAGGACTTGGCAGGTGGTGGCAAGGTAAGGGACGGCCTTGGGCCTCCAAAGAGCAAGGCCCCAAGGAAATGAGATTCAATGATTGGAAATACTTCAGCTGGAGAAAGGAGAGACTAGGCACATGGAATGTAGCCCGGGAAGACCTGAAAGGGGAACTGCAGTCTATGGCCCTGACAACCAGAGGACAGCTTAGAGATCATAGGTGAGCTCTGCCTAAATCAGGGAGGTACACAAAGTGGGAGACACATGCAGGCAAGCCAATTTGACTGTCACAAGTAGCTCCTGCATCTATGGCGACTGATCCCATTGTCCAAACTCCCACAGAGTATCTAGGAGATCAAGGAGCCCCTGGATTTTCAACCACTAGAAGCTGTTGGAGGCATTGACAAAGTAGATGTTGTAGCAGCCAGAAGAATGAAACGGAAATTAGTTGATTAACAAGTCCTAAAGAACCAGTGCAAGCCAGGCGTGGTGGCTCACACCTGTAATCCAGCACTTTGGGAAGCTGAGGTGGGTGGATCACTTGAGGTCAGGAGTTCAAGACCAGCCTGGTCAACATGGTGAAACCCTGTCTCTACTAAAAATGCCAAAAAAAATTAGCCGGGCATGCCAGCTACTTGGGAGACTGAGGCAGGAGGCAGAGGTGGCAGTGAGCCAAGATTGCACCATTGCACTCCAGCCAGGGCAACAAGAGCAACAAGAAAAAAGGAAGGAAGGAAGGAAGGAAGGAAGGAAGGAAGGAAGGAAGGAAGGAAGGAAGGAAGGAAGGAAGGAAGGAAGGAAGGGAGGGAGGGGGGGGGGGGGGGGGGGGGGGGGGGAGGGAAGGGGAGGAAGCTTTTGGAAGAAACTCTCACCATATTTTTCAAATGGGTGTGGAGATCAATGATAACATGGGGAAATATCCTTTGAATCTCCTAGTTAGGAGTGAGGGCAGGGGAAATGAAAGAGATTAAACTCAACTTCATTCATTGTGACCCATCCTTGTGAGCAGAGCTCATAAGACATTGAAGGGAGGAGAAAGCTAAAACTCGTGGCTCAAATAGACCCCAGGGGATTCTCGGTTAACATTCATTAGCCTGGAAAAGTGAGAGCTGGTTACACTGCACAGTAAGCAGTGAAGTCATGCACTGTCTCAAAACCATTTTTCCTTGGCAGGTGGACTTCCCAGGCAGCTGTGAAGATCTGTTTTTGAATCATGTGAGCAGAAAATGTCACGACCCCACAGTAATGATAGAGCAACAAAGGAAAACGATCTCTTTTGGGTGTTTTTAAAGGGCTTAGGGTGCCCTTTGTCTCTGTCTAGTTCCAGAAATTATACACTCATGATAACTGCTAAGTAGCCTCAAACAAAAGAGCCCTATTTTCCATTCTTCATCCACTCTTACATCAATTTGCAGAGGCAAAAATAGGAAGCTGTTATAATACAGGGAAGAGAATGCCCCGGGCAAGAACATCAATGGAAAAACATATTACGTTTAGGTTATAAAAATCACAGTGAATAGTTTATACAGCATAGACAGAAATAAAAACCACCATTTAGCAAACTGGCAAGTGAGCCCAACCATTTTTAAAACAAAGCTGTTCAATGGTACTAATGAATGAACCTTCGTTAAGATAGAAATAGCCCACATCATCTGCTCTTCCTTTTAATTAAAAGCACTGCAAGCAGGTTAGAAGAAAAGTCTTCCCTAATTTTTCAGGATAATGATTATCGTTACTGGATTACCATAGTAATCTCCCAATTAACACCTTAGACCTTGAAAAGCAAAATTTTGAAAAGATTTTGCAAATGCTTAGGTCCATATGTAAAGCAGTTCCTGGACATGCCGAATTACAGATAAATGGTGCCAGATGCAAAGCCAGACCCAGGCTGTTTTGCGGTTCATTATCTTTATTACCTACCGAGACAATTCAAGAAGATTTTGAGTGAAGGTTAACATTTAAAGTCTTCGCAAACACTTTAGACAAGCTTTTCAGAGTTTTTTAGTGTTTGACAAATTCTGTTAATTAAGCTATCAGAGAAATAACTGTCTGGAGTCCAACAAAATAATGTACGCAAGCATTTGTGAACAATGGCTTACTGTAGAGAAATATTCCCACTGTTAATAGTCCCATAGCTTTCAAAGTTCTTCTGGGATACTGGGACTGAAGAAGAAATAGAGGCACCGGGAAAAGAGGTGTATCCTATACGGTTATCTTTAAAAAACTACCTCCCCAAAATATATATACACACACATACATACATATACATGTGTATATATACATATATTCTCCTGTTTAATATGAAGAAAAAACAGGACAATGAGAAATGCACTCAAATTAAAATATGGTTATAATCTCTCTGTAACTGTTGTTCTAAAAATAAGACTTAAAAGCAAGCTCATTGTATTTTCTACAGATAATTTAGATGCCCAAGGTGTTTATGGTACATCAAAAAGAGCTTTTTTTTATTTTTAATTTTTGAGACGGAGTCTCGCTCTGTCGCCCAGGCTGGAGTGCAGTGGCGTGATCTCAGCTCACTCCAAGCTCCACCTCCCAGGTTCACACCATTCTCCTGCCTCAGCCTCCCGAGTAGCTGGGACCACAGGCGCCCACCACCACGCCCGGCTAATTTTTTATATTTTTAGTAGAGACAGGATTTCACCATGTTAGCCAGGATGGTCTCGATCTCCCGACCTCGTGATCTGCCGGCCTCAGCCTCCCAAAGTTCTGGGATTACAGGCGTGAGCCACCGTGCCTGGCTCAAAAAGAGCTTTTAAGCTTTAAAAAAAAAGAAATCATAAAATTGTGCTTTTTATTTCTTCAAAATTCTGAATCTTGTCACTTTGCACTTGCCAAATAAAAATATTGAAAACAAGGTTGTAGGGGGTCAGTGTCCATGCAGACAGAAACACTAATCTCCTCCACTACCAGTAGAAAAATTAGATTAGATACATTTAAACACTTAGTAAATTATCTCGACACTGTTAACAACTATAAATGTGATGTTCTTTATAAAAGGCCAAGACTCAGAAAGGGGAAGAGGAAGAGAGGAGACGGGGAGAGAGAGAGATCACTGTGTACATGTCGGAAGCAGCAGCCGTATTGAAATGAGGGAACAGGGGAGGATGGACCGAGTCTTCCGACTGCTGGCACTTGGGGGTGGTGACTGAGGACAGATGTAAAAGCCTTGGAATTAACTAGTCCTAAAACTCCAAATGGCAGTCTGGCATCCAGTTGTTTTTGGCCACAGAACTGACTCAGCCTTCCAAGTGCTGGGGAGGATTTGATTCCCTCCTGCAATTTCCTGTGACCTTGAGAAGTGTGGAAGCGAATCAGGACTCCAGACACCTGAGCACGCTGATTTTAAGTAATTGCCGTGTGTCAACAAATTAATCAGTTAGAATGTGACCCATCCAAGCAGATTATCCCCTAATCTTAAGTAACAAAAGCAGAATCCGAAAGATGTGACCAGTGATTAGAATTTATTAGACCTAAACATAAATCTAGGCATATCTAGGAGGGGATTTGCAAAATAAAAATAGTTATGTTGAGGCCATGGAATAATAAGACTTTTTCTTTAATTTTTGTTATGTTACTTTTGCCATTTCAAAAGCAACAAGGAAAGGTTAAGAGATAAATGATAATCTATAAGAAAATATTTACAACTTACCTTACAAAGAACTAATATACAAAAGCTCTTAAAATTTCAGGGGGGAAAAAGACAAAGATAACTACAGAAAAAGCTTTTAAAAACTTAAACAGCCTGTAGTCCCAGCTACTCAGGAGGCTGAGGCAGGAGGATCGCTTGAAGCCAGGAGTTCAAGACCAGGCAACATAGTGAGATACCATCTCTAAAAAACAAAATATAAAGAAATCTCACAAAAACACAGGTCATTTTCTTGTTAACATGTGAAAAAGATGCTTAACTTCAATTCATAAGAGAAATGCAATTCAAAACGCAGTGAGATACAATTTCTCATATGTCAGATTGGCAAAAATCCGAAGGTTGACAATTCATTTGGCTGATAAGCCTGGGGAAAAACCAGCTCTCTCATACATTGCTGACAGAAGTAAATTAAAGAAGCATTTACCGTTACACCCAGCAATTTCACTTCTAGGAATCTATCCTGAATCTACATAAATACTCAACAAAATATTCACAGGCATAGTAATTGCAGAGCTGTTTGTGACAGCAAAAGACAGGAAACAACCCAAATGTTCACCAATAAAAAACTGACTGAATAAACTACTCCCACAATGAAGTATAGGCAGTCATGGAAAAAATAAGTAAGATTTCTACGTACTGATAAGGGGTAGTTTCCAGTACATATTAAGTGGGAAAAAAATGCACCACAGTTGTATTAGTCTGTTCCACACTGCTAATAAAGATATACCCAAGACTGGGTAATTTATAAAGGAAAAAGTTTAGCACGGCTGGGGAGGCCTCAGGAAACTTACAATCATGGCGGAAGGGGAAGCAAACGCATCCTTGTTCACATTATGGCAGGAAGGAAAAGAATGAGTGCCCAGCAAAGTGGGAAGCCCCTTATAAAACCATCAGATTTCGTGAGAACCAACTCACTAGCGTGAGAACAGAATGGGGGAAACTCCCTCCATGATTCAGTTACCTCTCACCAGATTCCACATGGGGATTATGGGAACTATAATTCAAGATGAGATTTGCATGGGGACACAGCCAAACCACATCAACAGTACACATAAAATGCTGTCTTTTATATAAGAAAGGAGGTAGGCCAGGCACAGTGGCTCATATCTATAAACCCAGCACTTTGGGAGGCTGAGTCAGGAGGATCACTTGAGCCCAGGAGTTCAAGACCATCCTGAGTGACACAGGAGCATCTACAAAAATTTTTTAAATATAGGAAGAAAGAAAAAAAGAAAAAGAGAGGGAGGAAGGAAGGAAGGAAGGAAGGAAGGAAGGAAGAAAAGAGGTAAAATAAGACTATGTATACATAATATATGTATACTATATATACATACTATATGTGTGTGTTTTTAATTTTGCTTATTGTTCCAGAAACTCTAGAAAGATAAATCAGAAATGAATACTAATAAAGCTAGCTGTATGGGGGTTAGAAAGTAGGGAATAAGGAGAAGCATAGAGATGGAAGTAAGACTTTTCTGAATATGTGTTTTTATATAATTTTGAGTGTTAACCTACTTAAATGTTTTAAATGTTCATGAAATAGACAAAATTACATCAAAAAGGGAAAGAAACCCCAAAATTGGGAAAAAGAAAACTTAATTCTATATCCAATGAGCAACATACTGACACAAAGCAAAAATTTATTTCAAGTGATTTTTAGACACCTATTTGGACAATTCCTTCTTTAGTGGGATGTAGTCTAAAAATAGAGACCTACCTAAAAAATTCTCAAAGTTCACCTCATATTTTTATTGCTGTGTTGATGCGATAATATTGGCATTGTAATTTTGAAGCCCTTTTTTGTGTCTACTAGGATCAAGCAAATAAATGTTAATCTTATTTTTTCAATTTCCAATTTAAAAAGATATAAATATCAAATCAATAAGAAAACCACATTCATTTCTTTTTTGAGACAAGGTTTTACTCTGTCACTCAGGCTGGAGTACAGTGGCACAATCATAGCTCACTGCAGCCTAGACCTCCCAGGCTCAAGTGATCCTCTCCCACCTCAGCCTCCCAAGTAGCTGGGACCACAGGTGCACCCCACTATGCCCAGCTAAGCTTTTTATATTTTTTATAGAACTGGAGTCTCACTATGTTGCCCAAGCTGGTCTTGAACTCCTGGCCTCAAGCAATCCCACCTTGGCCTCCCAAAGTGCTGAGATTACAGGTGTGAGCCACCACACTGGGCCAAAATGTTTTATATAGCTTTATTAAAATATGATTCACACACCATAAAATTAACCTTTTAAAGCACAAAATTCATTCCACAACCCACTTGGTTTTGTCAAAAGACAAAAAAAAGTACAAAATTCAGAGCTGGGTGTGGTAGATTGCACCTGTAAGCCAGCTACTCAGGAGGTTAAGGCAGGAGGATAGCTTGAGGCCATGAGTTCAAGACAAGCCTGGGCAACATAGCGAGATCCCATCTCTAAAAAAATAAATAATAAAGCACAAAACTTACTGATTTTTAGTATATTCACATAATCGTGCAACAATCACCACTATCTAATTTCAGAACTTTTATCACCCCAAAAGAAAATCTCATACCAATCAGCAGTCTCTCCCGTTCTCTCTCCCGCTTACCTACTTTCTGTCTCTATAGATTTGCCTATTCTAGACATTTTATATAAATAACATCAAACAATATTGAGACCTTTGTAACTGGCTACTTTGACTTAGCAAAGTAAATCTGTCCTAGTTTCCTGTTGCTGCTGTAACAAATCACCACACATTGGGTGGCTTAAAACAATGGAAATTTATTTTCTCTCAGTTTTCAAGGACAAAAGTCTGAGCTGAGCATGGTGGTTCACACCTGTAATCCCAGCACTTTGGGTGGATGAGGCAAGAAGATTCTTTGAGTCCAGGAGTTTCAGGCCAGCCTCAGCAACATAGTGAGATCTTATTTCTACCAAAAAATAAAAATAAAAATTAGCTAGGGGTGGTGGCACATGCCTGTGGTCCCAGCAACTTGGGAAGGCTGAGGCGGGAGGGCTGAGGCAAGAAGACTGCTTGAACTCAGGAGGTTGAGGTTTCAGTAAGCCATGTTTACACCATTGCACTCCAGCCTGCGTGACAGAGGGAGACTCTGTCTCAAAAAAAAAAATAAAATAAGTCTAAAATCAAGATGTCAACAGGCTGCACTCCCTCCAAAAGTTCAAATAGATGGACAATCTGTTCCTTTTTCCCTTTCAGCTACAGGTGGCTCCAGGCATTCCTTGGTTTCTGGCCAAATCACTCCAATCTCTGCCACTGTGGTCACATTGCCTTCTCCTCTTTTCTGTCCTCTGTGTGACTCTTATAAGGACACTTGTCATTGAATTTCTGGCCTATTTGGATAATCCAGGATAATCTCATCTCAAGACAGTCAATTTAAGTACATCTGCAAAGACCTCTTTTCCAAATAAGGTAATGTTCACAGGTATGGTAGATTAGGATATAAATATATCTTTTGAGGGGGGCTCATTCAACCCACTACAGTCTATCCTCAGACTTTCAAAAGTTCACATCTAACCTACTTGCAAAATACGTTCACCCACCCCAAAATCCTCAAAAAATCTCAATCATTGCAGCATCAGTACTAAGTCAAAAATCTCATCATCTCAAAAGTTTCACATCGTGGTATCTAAGTCAGTTATGAGTGAGACTCTGCATATGAACCATCCTGTGGAAAAATTCTTCTCCATCTGTGGGCCTGTGAAATGAGAATACTACTTTGAGATGAAGCTTCAATCTTATTACCCAGGCTGGAGTGCAATGGTGTGATCTCGGCTCACTGCAACCTCCATCTCCCGTGTTCAAGTGATTCTCCTGCCTCAGCCTCCCAAGTAGCTATATATATAAATCCTCTTTAATTGATGGACATCTGGGTTGTTTCTACTTTTTGGCTACTACAAATAATGCTGCTATGAACATTCATGTATAAGGTTTCTTTTGCCAATATATATTTTCATTTCTTTGAGAATATAACTAAAAGTGGAATTGCTGGGTCATATGGCAACTATGCTTAGCATTTTGAGGAACTGCCAAACTGTTTTCCAAAGTTGGTATATCATTTTGCAATACCACCAACAATGTATAAACATTCAAATTTTTCTACATCCTTGTAAGTACTTGTTAATGTCTGTCTTTTACTTTAGCCACCCAGTAGGGATTAAGTGATATCTCAATGTGATTTTGATTTGCATTTCCCTAATTACTAATACTATTGATCATCTACCTATTCATGTGCTTATTAGCCATTTGTATGTCTTCTGTGAAGAAATGTCTATTCAAATCCTTTGCTCATTTTTTTTTTAAAGGCAGGATCTCGCTCTGTCACCCAGGCTGGAATGCAGTGGTGCAGTCATAGCTCACTGCAGACTCTATCTCCAGGGCTCAAGTGATTCTCTCACCTCAGCCATCTGAGTAGCTGGGATTTCAGGCATGAGCCACATGCCTGGCTAATTTTTTTGTTTTATGTAGAGATAGAGTTTTGCTTTGTTGCCTAGGCTGCTCTAGAACTCCTAGCTTCAAGCCATCCTTCTGTTTCATCCTCCCAGAGTGCTGGGATTATAAACCTGAGCCACCACACCTGGCCTTTTCCCCATTTTTAATTGGATTTTTTTAAATTGGGTTTTATTGTTGAATTGTATATATGTATATATGTCTATATTCTTGATACAAGTTCCTTATCAAATATGATTTACAAATACTTTCTGATAATGCGAAACAGAATTGAAAGTTAATATAAACTCACTATTTCTTCCTGTTAACATATTTTATAGCCCTGTTCATAGATAGAGCCTGAAGACAATGAGACTCAAGTGGAAATGAACCCACTGTGATGGTTAATTTTATGTCAACTTGACCGGGTTAAGGGATACCCAGAGAGCAGTAAAATTTTATTTCTCGGTGGGTCTGTGAGGTGCTTCCAGAAAAGGTTAGCATTTAAATCAGTAGACTGAGGAAAGATGATCCACCGTCACCAAAGTGGGCATCATCCAATCCACTGAGCACCTGAATGGTACAAAAAGGCAGAGAAGGGCAAATTTACTGGCTCTTCTTGAGTTGAGACATCCATCTTATCCTTTCCTTGGATATTAGAGCTCCTGGTTTTGGGGGCTTTAGACTCTAGGACTCACACCAGACTCCTCCTCGCCCCAAATCTTAAGCCTTTGGCCTGAGACCGAGTCTTGCCATTGGCTCCCCTGGTTCTCAGACCTTCGGAGTCAGATTGAATTAAACCAGCAGCTTTCCTGGTTCTCCAGTTTGTAGATGGCAGATCATAGGACTTCTCAGCCTCCACAATTATATAAGCCATTTCCCATAATAAGTACACACACACACACACACACACACACACACACACCCTATTGGTTCTGTTTCTCTGGAAAACTCTAACACATCCACCTAGCACCGAGATCCTTTTCCAAAAACTTCCCCAAGACTCCTTGAAGAAACAGTGATTCCAAGTGTAGGTCAAGGAATGAACAAGATGGGTATATAATTTCAGAAAGCAAAGATGCTACTAAAGACTAATGAGAAAGTGTTGAGGGGACACATGCAAAGGATCAGACACCACTGGAAGCATATCCATGGCCAAATTTGGGACAGTACAAGAATTTTTCTTAAATTATAACTAGAGCTTATTATAAATATTGGATACATCAAATGCTGAGTCCATAGTAACATTAAAGGAGGGAGAGAAAAGAGAACTCATTCATCATGGGAGGTGACTGTTAAACTAACTCATTTTTCTAAAAATTAGTAATTAATGTGGAAAAAATAAGTATTCACCCTATCTTTTCAAGAAAATCAACATTTCTTCCCCAATATGGTGGAAAGCTCTCTTTTACAGAAGAATGCCAGATAACAAATGTAGGAGAAATGAAACGATTGGAAATTCACTGTTTTCCAAACCCTAATAAAGACACTGATTCAAGCAAGGATCATCAGTGCATAAAAAATATAAAGTGAAAATGTTTCTGCAACAGGATAGTCACAAGGTGCAAAAGTGTCACCGCACATATTCCTTGCTAACCGTAAAGGGGAAAATCTCTTTATAACAATAAGACCTGATGATCATCACCTTAATCAGGTGATCAAAGTTAGTATGACTAGAAGTGAAACAACTTGATATGAGGCAATATGAGATATACAACATGACCTATTAATGAATTCTTGCGAAAAAACATTTAACCTAAGTGTAAACAAACCATTCAACCTAACTACTGCATATTCAATTATAGAAGAAATACACATGAATCCGTCAGGGTTCTAGAAGGAAACAGATTGCATGCTGAAATTACTATTCAAAAAAGTAGTAAAGGGGTACTTCTGCCTCTAGTCAAGATGAGATAGCAAAGACCAGATTTAGTCTCCTGCCTAAAGCAACCAACAGTGGACAAAATACACAAAACAACAGTTTGCAAGATACTGAACATGAGGTAATGACAGATAGTAATCCCTGAAAGACAGTATTCCAGTTTTGAATGTATTGCCTCTTGGCTCCATATTTGCCCTTCCTTGCCTAATCTACAAAAATGGGAGTAGGCCCTTTTTATGTTTTGCTTTGTCAGCTGACTAATGTTAAGTTTTGTCAGTGGAGGGCCTAGAAGAGACATTGCAGGGAGAAAGTGTTTTGTTTCCTGGATCAGGTGTGCTTGCTGAGCAGGTCACTGCAACATATGCAGCTCCTCCAGCACCCAGGCTCTAGCAGCACAGGCAACCACATCTACAAAAAAAAAAACCCTATAGCTAACACGATACTTAATAGTGGAAAACTGAATGCTTTCCTCCGAAGATCAGGAGCAAGGCAAGAATGTGTGCTCTCACTATTTCTATTAAACATTCCCTGGAAATTCTGGTCTGTAAAACAGTTCAATAAAAAAGAAATTTTAAAGTTTCCAGATTGGAAAGGAAGAAGTAAAATGGTCTTATTTGCAGGCAAAATGATTGTATTAGTCCGTTTTCACACTGCTACAAAGAAAAACCCAAGACTAGGTAATTTATTTTAAAAAGAGGTTTAATTGACTCACAGTTCCACATGGCTGGGGAGGCCTCAAACTTACAATCATGGTGGAAGGCAAAGAGAAAGCAAGGACCTCCTTCACATGGCACCAGGAGAGAGAAGAGTGAGGAGTGAAGGGAGAAGAGCCCCTTATAAAACCATCAGAACCATCAGATCTTGTGAGAACTCACTCACCATCACAAGAACAGCATGGGGGGAATCACCCCCATGTTCAATCACCTCCCACCAGGTCTCTCCCTAGATATGTGAGAATTATGGGGATTACAATTCAAGATGCGATTTGCGTGGGGACATAGCAAAACCATATCAATAATCATCTATGTAGGAAATCTGATGCAATCTCCAAAAAAACTACTAGAACTAATAAGAGAGTTTAATAAGGTTGTAAAATACAAAATATATTTACAATAGTCAATTTTATTTATATTAGCAATGAGTAATTGGATGCTAGAATTTTAAAACAATGTCATTGACAATAGCACTCAAAAAATTAAATATTTGGGGATTAATCTGACAAAATTTTTACCTGTACACTGAAAATTTACAAAACATTTCAGAGAGAAATTAAAGAAGACCTAAATAAATGGAGAGATATAACTTGTTTATGGGTCCAAAGACTCAAGATTTTTAAGATGTCAATTCTCCCCAAATTGATCTTTAGATTCAATGTAATCCCAGTCAAAATCCTAGCAGGCTTTTATGTGGATTAACAAACTGATTTTAAAACTCGTATAGAAATGCAAAGAACAATAGCTTCTCGGCCTTTTGGCTAAGATCAAGTGTAGAAATGCAAAGAGCCTAAAATAGCCAAAACAACTTTGAAAAAGAAGAATATATATTATAGATTACAATCTGGTTCGACTAATCAAGACAATGTAGTATTAGCATAACAACAGACAAATCAAATCAAATCAGTGGAACAGAATAGAGGGTCCAGAACTAGACAGACACTTAAATGAACAAATGCTTTTCAACAAATATGTACAAGTAATTTAGTAGAGGTAGTATAGTCTTTTCAACAAACGGTGATGGAATAATTGGATATCCATATGCAACAAAATAAACTTTGAGCCAGGAGCAGTGACTCCTGTGTATAATTCCAGCACTTTGGGAGGCCAAGGCAGATGGATCACTTGAGCGCAAGAGTTTGAGACCAGCCTGGGCAACATGGCGAAACCCTATTTCTACAAAAAAAAAAAGCAGAAATTAGCCAGGTATGGTAGTGTGCACCTGTAGTCTCAGCTACTCTGGAGGCTGAGGTGGAATGATCATTGGTGCCCAGAAGGTGGAGGCTACAGTGAGCTGAGATCGTACCACTGCACTCCAGCCTGGGTGCAGAGTGAGGCCTCACAGAGTGAGGCCTTGTCTCAAAAATAAATAAATAAACAAACTTTGTTTATACCTTGTACCATATGCAAAAATTAATTCAAAATACAACATAGATGACATGGTTTGACTCTGTGTCCCCACCCAAATCTCATTTCAGATTGTAATCCTCAGTGTTGGAGGTGGGGCCTGGTGGGAGGTGATTGAATCGAACCATGGAGGTGGTTCTCATGATAGTGAGTGAGTTCTCACAAGATCTGGTTGTTTAAAAGTTTCTTTCCTCTTTCCTGCTCCACCATGTGAAGATGTGTCTGCCTCCCCTTTGCCTTCTGCCATGATTGTAAGTTTCCTGAGATCTCCCCAGCCATGCTTCCTGTACAACCTGCAGAACTGTGCGTCAATTAAACCTCTTTTCTTTATAAATTACATAGACTCGGGTAGTTTTTTATAGCAATGTGAGAACAGACTAATATGATAGACCTAAATATAAAATATAAAGCTATAAGACATTTAGGAGAAAACCTTCATGACCTTGGGTTAAGCAAACATTTTTTACATGTAACACCAAAATCATAATCCATAAAAAAAACAAACTGGTAAGTTGCTTTTCAGTAATAGAAACATCTTCTCTATGAAATACACTGATTAAAAAGAATAAAAACATAAAGACTGGAAGAAAATATTTTCAAAGCATATATTTGGTACAGAACTTCTATGAAAATATGTAATGAACTCAAAAATCAATAATAGAAAACAAACAACCCAATAACAAAATTGGCAAGATACTTTACCAAAGAGGACCTGTTTATGGAAAAAAAGAGAGAAGAAGAAGAAGGGGGAAAAAAACACATAAGGCCAAGTGCAATGGCTCATGCCTATAATCCCAGCATTTTGGGAGGCTGAGGTGGGCAGATCACTTGAAATCAGGAGTTTGAGACCAGCCTGGCCAAGATGGTGAAACCCCATCACCTTGTCTCTGCTAAAAATACAAAAATTAGCTGGGCATGGTGGCACACACCTGTAATCCCAGCTACTCTGGTGGCTGAGGCAGGAGAATTGCTTGAACCCAGGAGGCAGAGGTTGCAGTGAGCCGAGATGGCACTACTTCACTACAGTCTGTGTGACATAATGAGACTCGGTCTCAAAAAATAAATAAATAAAATTTTAAAGGCACATAAAAAAAGTTGTTTAATATCCTTAGTGACTAGAAAAATTCAGTGAAAACTTTGATAGGATATCACTACACATCTACTAGAATGTCTAAAGCTGAGACTCTTACACTGCTGGTGTGACTGTAACATGGTGCATTCACTTTTTAATAAAGCTAAACAAGCAACTACCATATGATCCAGCAATTGCACACTTGGATCTTTATGACAGAGAAATGAAAAATTATGTATACGCAAAGATCTGTACACAAATGTTCATAGCAGCTTTATTCATAATTGTCAAAATCTGAAAACAACCCATTTGTCTTTCAACAGGTGCATGGTTAAACAAACTACATATCATGGAATACTGCTCAGCAATTTAAAAAGAACAAACTATTGGCCAGGCACAGTGGTTCACACCTGTAATTGAAGCACTTTGGGAGGCCAAGGTGGACAGATCTCTTGAGGTCAGGAGTTCAAGATCAGCCTGACCAACATGGTGAAACCCCGTCTCTACTAAAATTACAAAAATTAGCCAGGCATGGTGGCACGCACCTGTACTCCCAGCTACTTGGGAGGCTGAGGCAGGAGAATTGCTTGAGCCCAGGAGGTAGAGATTGCAGTGAGCCAAGATCATACCACTGCACTCCAGCCTGGGCAACAGAGGGAGACTCTGTCTCAAAAAAATTAATTAATTAATTAATTAAATAAAAAGAACAAACTATTGATAAATGTAACAACTTGGATGAATTTCTGGAAATTACACTAATTGGAAAAAATCCAACCCCAAATGTTATAAACTGTGTGATTCCATTTATATAACATTCTCAAAATGACAAAATTATGAAAATAAGGAACAGATTAGTTGTTGCCAAGTCAGAAATGGGCAGAGGGCGGGGATGAAGGGTAGGTGTGGCTATAAAAGGGAAACATGAAACATTCATTTGGTGATAGAACTTATCTTTATTCTAATTGTACTGATTTCAATATCCTGGTTGTGACATTTTACTAAAGTTTTGTAAGATGTTACCACTGGGGGAAACTAGATAAAGTCTCTCTGTATTAATTCTTAAAATTGCATGTTAATCTACAATAAGTAACCAGCATTCCATGGGGAGAAAAATGTTAATTCCAGGTTTGGGGCAAGAAATAAATAACATCTCTTCTTGGAACATCTTTTACCACATAGCAAGGAAGCGATCAAATATTACTAGGGTAATGTCAAAAAGACACGGAGCCATTTTGAAAAGGCTCCTACTGGCCAAAGAAGAATATAAAAATCAATAAGAAAAATAACTGCAACAGATTGAAATATATCAAATATATTTCGATATCTCAGTTCGCAATGATACTTTTTTTAAAAGGTATTGTTTAAGGATATCAGGGAATGAACTTGTTTTGAAAACTGATAAAAGACTCAAATATTTTTCCTGCTATTTCTATATAAATTGTAGCATTGGACAACCAGATAGAAGATAAGGGGAAATTGTCTTTACAGAAGTATTGCAGCTAATAAATTTTATGAACTAGATTAGAATCTAGTTCTAATCTAGATTAGAACTAGAATCTAGTTCTAATCTAGTGAAAGCCCTAATGAACTAATAGATAGCCATTGAGCATCAGAGTCTGCTAACATCCCCCAAAAATAGATAACTAATTATTACGTGACTTCTAATGAAAGAAACCAACACCAGCTATGAATGATCTTGCCAAGACAAATCTAATCTGAATCTGAGCATGCCTCAAGATCCAACTACCAATTTAAAGCAAATACAGGCCCATGAGATAGCCCTGCTCTGTAAGGAGCAGTAAAAAATAGTAATAATAAAATAAAAATAAATAAAATGAAACAAATACAAAGGACTAAGGACCATGTTAAACTATACCTTAGCAATGCAATCAGAAGCATTTCCACTATGGGAAACCATCAGCCAAACAATCTAATTTCTTCAAAAACTGGAAGAAAAGAAAAAGGAGATAAAGGGGACCCTGTAAATTAAAAAATGCCTAGTTCAGTTAAACTATTTAAAAAGTTGTTTACATATGAGTGACAACTGGAAATTGTCTTCTACATGTAAAATTCATCCACTGATGGATATTTGATGATATTAAAGAATTATTGTTGGCCGGGCACAGTGGCTCATGCCTGTAATCCTAACACTTTGGGAGGCCAAGGTGGGCAGATCACGAGGTCAGCAGTTGGAGACTAGCCTGGCCAAAATGGCGAAACCCGTCTCTACTAAAAATACAAAAATTTGCAGGGCGTGGTGGCCAGCATCTATAATTCCAGCTACTCAGGAGGCTGAGGCAGGAGAATATCTTGGACCTGGGGGGCGGAGGTTGCAGTGAGCCGAGATCGCACTATTGCACTCCAGCCTGGATGAAAGAGTGAAACTCCGTCTCAAAAAAAAAAAAAAGAAAGAAAAGAAAATAATTATTGTTAAGCTTTTAGGTGTGATAATGATATTGTTATTATGGTTTTTAAAGTGTTTTTATCTTTTAGGAATGTATATGGAGACAGCTACAGATGAAAATGATATGATGCTCGGGATTGCTTCAAAATTCTACAGGAAGGGGAAAGTAGCTAGGAGTGTGGATGGACATGATTGAACAGCGGTTGCTGGTTGGTGTTGCTGAGCGCTGGGTATACAGGAGCCTCTGATTCTAATCTGTCTACTTATGTGTATGTTTGGGTATACTTACTTTTGGGAATGTTTGAAATGCTCCAAATAAAAATGTTTATTAAAAAAAAAAAACGGCAAATGACCACACAGCATGGCTCATGCTTGTAATCCCAGCCCTTTGGGAGGCTGAGGCAGGTGGATCCTTTGAGCTCAGGAATTCAAGATCAGCCTGGACAACATATCAAGACCTCACCACTACAAAAAAAAAAAAAAAAAAGAAAATAGCCAAGCAAGGTGGTATGCCACTGTAGTCCCAGCTATGTGGGGAGCTGAGGTGGAAGGATTGCTTGAGTCCAGCAGGTCGAGGGCTACAGTAAGCCAAGATCATGCCCCTGCACTCCTGCCTGGGTGACAAAGTGAGACTCTGTCTCAAAAAAAAAAAAGGCCGGGTGCAGTGGCTCATGTCTATAATCCCAGCACTTTGGGAGGCCAAAGCAGGTCAGGAGTGCGAGACAAGCCTGACCAACATGGTGAAACCCCATCTCTACTAAAAATACAAAAATTAGCTGGGCCTGGTGGTGCATGCCTGTAATTCCAGTTACTGGGGGGCTGAAGCAGGAGGATCACTTGAGCCTGCTAGGCAGAAGTTGCAGTGAGCCAAGATCATTCCACTGCACTCCAGCCTGGGTAACACAGCAAGATTTTGTCTCAAAAAAAAAAAAAAAAAAAAAAAAACTAATAAGACATACCAATTGAAATGCGAAATTTTGACTGAATTCTGATCAAAAGTAACACAGTTTTAAGACACATTTTTGGAACAATGGAGAAATTTAGGTCCTGGAGCAAGATGGCCAAATAGGAGCAGCTCCAGCCTCCAGCTCCCAGCACGAGCGACACAGAGGACAGGTGATTTCTGCATTTTCAACTGAGGTACCAGGTTCATCTCACTGGGGAGTGCCGGACAATTGGTGCTGGTCAGCCAGTGCAGCCCAACCAGCGAGAGCTGAAGCAGGGCAAGCCATCACCTCACCTGGGAAGCACAAGGGGGAAGGGAATCCCTTTTCCTAGCCAAGGGAAACTGAGACACACAACATGTGGAAAATCAGGTAACTCCCATCCCAATACTGCGCTTTACCAAGGGTCTTAGCAAACGGCACACCAGGAGATTATATCCCACACCTGGACAGGAGGGTCCCACTCCCATGGAGCCTGCCTCATTGCTAGCACAGCAGTCTGAGATCTAACTGCAAGGCAGCAGCGAGGCTGGGGGAGGGGCACCTGCATTTTTTTGAAGCTTAAGTAGGTAAACAAAGCCACTGGGAAGCTCGAACTGGGTGAAGCCCACTGCAGCTCAAGGAGGCCTGCCTGTCTCTGTAGACTCCATCTCTGGGGACAGGGCATAGCTAAACAAAAAGCAGCATAAACCTCGGCAGAGGTAAATGACCATGTCTGACAGCTTTGAAGAGAGCAGTGGATCTCCCAGCATGGAAGTTGAGATCTAGAATGGACAGACTGCCTGCTCAAGTGGGTCCCTGAACCCTGAGTAGCCTAACTGGGAGACATCCCCCACTAGGTGCAGATCGACACCTCACACCTCACACAGTGAGGAACACCCCTGAGACAAAGCTTCCAGAGCAAGAATCAGACAGCAACACTCGCTGTTCAGCAATATTCTATCTTCTGCAGCCTCCGCTGCTGATACCCAGGGAAACAGGGTCTGGAGTGGACCTCAAGCAATCTCCAACAGACCTACAGCTGAGGGTCCTGACTGTTAGAAGGAAAACTAACAAACAGAAAGGACACCCACACCAAAACCCCATCAGTTCGTCACCGTCATCAAAGACCAAAGGCAGATAAAACCACAAAGATGGGAAAAAAGCAGAGCAGAAAAGCTGGAAATTCAAAAAATCAGAGTGCATCTCCCCCTCCAAAGGAACGCAGCTCATCACCAGCAACGGATCAAAGCTGGACAGAGAATGACTTTGATGAGTTGAGAGAAGAAGGCTTCAGTCCATCAAACTTCTCAGAGCTAAAGGAGGAACTACATAACCAGCACAAAGAAACTAAAAATCTTGAAAAAAGAATGGAAGAATGGATAACTAGAATAATCAATGCAGAGAAGGCCATAAACAAACTGACAGAGATAAAAACCATGACACAAAAAATACATGAAAAATGCACAAGCTTCGGTAACCGACTCGATCAACTGGAATAAAGAGTATCAATGATTGAAGATCAAATGAATGAACTGAAGTAAGAAGAGAAGTCTAGAGAAAAAAGAGGAAAAAGAAATGAACAAAACCTCCAAGAAATATGGGATTATGCAAAAAGACCAAATCTACGTCTGATTGGTGTGCCTGAAAGTGAGGGGGAAAATGGAACCAAGTTGGAAAACACTCTTCAGGGTATCATCCAGGAGAACTTCCACAACCTAGTAAGGCAGGCCAACATTCAAATTCAGGAAATACAGAGAATGCCACAAAGATACTCCTCGAGAAGAGCAACTCCAAGACATATAAAGACCATCAATGCTAGAAAAAAACTGCATCAACTAACGAGCAAAATAACCAGCTAATATCACAATGACAGGATCAAGTTCACACATAACAATATTAACCTTAAATGTAAATGAGATAAATGCCACAATTAAAAGACACAGACTGGCAAATTGGATAAAGAGTCAAGATCCATCAGTATCCTGTATTCAGGAGACCCATCTCAAGTGCAGAGACACACATAGGCTCAAAATAAAGGGATGGAGGAAGAGCTACCAAGCAAATAGAGAACAAAAAAAGCAGGGGTTGCAATCCTAGCCTCTAATAAAACAGACTTTAAACCATCAAAGATCAAAAGAGACAAAGAAGGCCATTACATAATGGTAAAGGGATCAATTCAACAGGAAGAGCTAACTATCCTAAATACATATGCACCCAATACAGGAGCACCCAGATTCATAAAGCAAGTCCTTAGAGACTTACAAAGAGACTTAGACTCCCATACAATAATAATGGGAGACTTCAACACCCCACTGTCAACATTAGACAGATCAACAAGACAGAAAGTTAACAAGGATATCCAGGAATTGAACTCAACTCTGCACCAAGCGGACCTAATAGACATCTACAGAACTCTCCACCCCAAAGCAACAGAATATACATTCTTCTCAGCACTACATCACACTTATTCCAAAATTGACCACACAGTTGGAAGTAAAGCACTCCTCAGCAAATGTAAAAGAACAGAAATTATAACAAACTGTCTCTCAGACCACAGTGCAATCAAACTAGAACTCAGGACTAAGAAACTCAATCAAAACCACTCAACTACATGGAAACTGAACAACGTGTACCTGAATGACTACTGGGTACATAATGAAATGAAGGCAGAAATAAAGATGTTCTTTGAAACCAAAGAGAACAAAGATACAATGTACCAGAATCTCTGGGACACATTTAAAGCAGCGTGTAGAGGGAAATTGATAGCACTAAATGCCCACAAGAGAAAGCAGTAAAATTGACACCCTAACATCACAATTAAAAGAACTAGAGAAGCAAGAGAAAATACATCACAAGCATTCTTACACACCAGTAACAGACAAACAGAGAGCCAAATCATGAATGAACTTCCATTCACAATTGCTTCAAAGAGAATAAAATACCTAGGAATCCAACTTACAAGGGTTGTAAAGGACCTCTTCAAGGAGAACTGCAAACCACTGCTCAACGAAATAAAAGAGGACACAAACAAATGCAAGAGCACACCATGCTCATGAATACGAAGAATCAATATCGTGAAAATGGCCATACTGCCCAAGGTAATTTATAGATTCAATGCCATCCCCATCAAGCTACCTATGACTTTCTTCACAGAATTGGAAAAAACTGCTTTAAAGTTCATATGGAACCAAAAAAGAGCCTGCCTTGCCAAGACAATCCTAAGTCAAAAGAACAAAGCTGGAGGCATCACGCTACCTGACTTTAAACTATAGTAAAAGGCTACAGTAACCAAAACAGTGTGGTACTGGTACCAAAACAGAGATATAGACCAATGGAACAGAACAGAGCCCTCAGAAATAATACCACACATCTACAGCCATCTGATCTTTGACAAACCTGACAAAAACAAGAAATGGGGAAAGGATTCCTTATTTAATAAATGGTGCTGGGAAAATTGGCTAGCCATAAGCAGAAAGCTGAAACTGGATCCTTTCCTTACTCCTTATATGAAAATTAATTCAAGATGGATTAGAGACTTAAATGTTAGACCTAATACCATAAAAATCCTAGAAGAAAACCTAGGTAATACCATTCAGGACATAGGCATGGGTAAGGACTTCATGTCTAAAACACCAAAAGCAATGGCAACAAAAGCCAAAATTGACAAATGGGGTCTAATTAAACTAAAGAGCTTCTGCACAGCAAAAGAAACTACCATCAGAGTGAACAGGCAACCTACAGAATGGGAGAAAATTTTTGCAATCTACTCATCTGACAAAGGGCTAATATCCAGAACCTACAAAGAACTCAAACAAATTTACAAGAAAAAAACAAACAACCCCATCAAAAAGTGGGCAAAGGATATGAACAGACATTTCTCAAAAGAAGACATTCATATAGCCAACAGACATATAAAAAAATGCTCGTCATCACTGGCCATCAGACAAATGCAAATCAAAACCACAATGAGATACCATCTCACACCAGTTAGAATGGCAATCATTAAAAAGTCAAGGAACAACAGGTGCTGGAGAGGATGTGGAGAAATAGGAACACTTTTACACTGTTGGTGGGATCGTAAACTAGTTCAACCATTGTGGAAAACAGTATGGCGATTCCTCAAGGATCTAGAACTAGAAATACCATATGACCCAGCCATCCCCTTACTGGGTATATACCCAAAGGATTATAAATCATGCTGCTATAAAGACACATGCACACATATGTTTATTGCGGCACTATTCACAATAGCAAAGACTTGGAATCAACCCAAAAGTCCATCAGTGACAGACTGGATTAAGAAAATGTGGCACATATACACCATGGAATACTATGCAGCCATAAAAAAGGATGTGTTTGTGTCCTTTGTAGGGACATGGATGCAGCTGGAAACCATCATTCTTAGCAAACTATCACAAGAACAGAAAACCAAACACCGCATGTTCTCACTCATAGGTGGGAACTGAACAATGAGATCACTTGGACATGGGAAGGGGAACATCACACACTGGGGCCTATTATGGGGAGGGGAGAGGGGGGAGGGATTGCATTGGGAGTTATAACTGATGTAAATGATGAGTTGATGGGTGCTGACGAGTTGATGGGTGCAGCACACCAACATGGCACATGTATACATGTGTAACAAACCTGCATGTTGTACACATGTACCCTAGAACTTAAAGTATAATAAAAAAAAAGAAATTTAAATATGTGCTAAGTGTTAGATGACATTAGATTAGAGAATCCCTGTTTATTTTCTTAGATGTGACTATGCTGCTGCAGTGATGTAGGAGAATTCAAAAATAGTGATTTGTACACCAATGTTCGTAGCAGCATTATTCATAATTGTCAAAAGGTGGAAACAACCCAAAAGTACATCTGCAGATGAATGGACAAACAAAATATGTGTGTGTGCAATAGACTATTATTCAGCCTTAAAAAGGAAGGAAATTCTGGCACATGCTACAATATGGATGAACCTGAAGATATATGCTTCGTAAAATAAGCCATACACAAAAAGATAAATGTTGCATGATTTCAATATTTGAGGTACTTAGAGTAAGCAAATTCATAAAGGAAGAAAGTAGAACAGTGGTTGAATAGTTGTTAACAGGGACTGGCAGGAGAGAAAATGGAGTTAGTGTCTAATGTAATGTGTAGTTTACCACATTTTATGTTTTTAAACCAAGATAGATATGAAGCAAAATAACAAAGTGCTAACAATTGTTGAAGATAATTGGTGGATCTATGAGTCCTTATTATACTCTTTCAACATTTTGTGTATTAGAATTAATTCCCTAATAGGGGCTGTTCCAAGATGGCCAAATAGGAACAGCTCCAGTCTACAGCTCCCAGCGTGAGCGACGCAGAAGACGGGTGATTTCTGCATTTCCAACTGAGGTACCGGGTTCATCTCACTGGGGCTTGTTGGACAGTGGGTGCGGGACAGTGTGTGCAACCCAACGAGCGTTAGCCAAAGCAGGGCAAGGCATCGCCTCACTGGGGAAGCGCAGGGGGTCAGGAAATTCCCTTTCCCAGCCAAGGGAAGCTGTGACAGACAGCACCTGGATAATCAGGTCACTTCCACCCCAATACTGAACTTTTCCAATGGTCTTAGCAAAAACTACACCAGGAAATTATATCCTGCACCTGGCTCAGAGGGTCCCACACCCACAGAGCCTCCCTCATTGCTAGCACAACAGTCTGAGATCAAACTGCAAGGAGGCAGTGAGGTTGGGGGAGGGACGCCCGCCATTGCTGAGACTGGGTGGAGCCCACCGCAGCTCAAAGAGGCCTGCCTGCCTCTGTAGACTCCACCTCTGGGGGCAGGGCATAGCCGAATGAAAGGCAGCAGAAATGTCTGCGGACTTAAATGTCCCTATCTGACAGCTTTGAAGAGAGTAGTGGTTCTCCCAGCATGGAGTTTGAGATCTGAGAATGGACAGACTGCCTCCTCAAGTAGGTCCCTCAACCCCGAGTAGCCTAATTGGGAGGCACCCCCCAGTAGGGGCAGACTGACACCTCACACGGCCGGGTACCCCTCTGGGATGAAACTTCCAGAGGAATGATCAGGCATCAACATTTGCTGTTCAGCAATATTTGCTGTTTTGCAGCCTCCACTGCTGATACTCAAGCAAACAGGGTCTGGAGTGGACCTCCAGCACACTCCAGCAGACCTGCAGCTAAGGGTCCTCACTGTTAGAAGGAAAACTAACAAACAGGAAGGACATCCACACCAAAACTCCATCAGTACATCACCATTGTCAAAGACCAAAGGTAGATAAAACCACAAAGACGGGGAAAAAACAGAGCAGAAAATCTGAAAATTCTAAAAATCAAAGTGCCTCTCCCCCTGGGAAGGAATGCAGCTCCTCACCAATGGAACAAAGCTGGATGGAGAATGACTTGGACAAGTTGAAAGAAGACGGCTTCAGACAATCAAACTTCTCTGAACTAAAGGAGGAAGTTCAAACCCATTGCAAAGAAGCTAAAAACCTTGAAAAAAGATTAGACAAATGGCTAACTAGAATAACCAGTGCACAGAAGTCTTTAAATGACCTGATGGAGCTGAAAACCATGGCACAAGAACTACATGATGAATGCACAAGCTTCAGTAGCTGATTCGATCAACTGGAAGAAAGGATATCAGTGATTGAAGATCAAATGAATGAAATGAAGCGAGAAGAGAAGTTTAGAGAAAAAAGAGTAAAAAGAAACGAACAAAGCCTTCAAGAAATATGGGACTATGTGAAAAGACCAAATCTACATCTGATTGGTGTACCTGAAAGTGACGGGGAGAATGGAGCCAAGTTGGAAAACACTCTTCAGGATATTATCCAGGAGAACTTCCCCAACCTAGCAAGGCAGGCCAACATTCAAATTCAGGAAATATGGAGAATGCCACAAAGATACTCCTCAAGAAGAGCAACCCCAAGACACATAATTGTCAGATTCACCAAAGTTGAAATGAAGGAAAAAATGTTAAGGGCAGCCAGAGAGAAAGGTCGGGTTACCCACAAAGGGAAGCCCATCAGACTAACAACGGATCTCTCAGCAGAAACTCTACAAGTCAGAAGAGAGTGGGGGCCAACATTCAACATTCTTGAAGAAAAGAATTTTCAACCCGGAATTTCACATCCAGCCAAACTAAGCTTCATAAGTGAAGGAGAAATAAAATCCTTTACAGACAAGCAAATGCTGAGAGATTTTGTCACCCCCAGGCCTGCCCTACAAGAGCTCCTGAAGAAAGCACTAAACATGGAAAAGAACAACCGGTACCAGGCACTGTAAAAACATGTCAAATTGTAAAGACCATTGATGCTAGGAAGAAACTGCATCAACTAACGAGCAAAATAACCAGCTAACATCATAATGACAGGATCAAATTCACACATAACAATATTAACCTTAAATGTAAATGAGATAAATGCCACAATTAAAAGACACAGACTGGCAAATTGGATAAAGAGTCAAGACCCATCAGTATCCTGTATTCCGGAGACCCATCTCACGTGCAGAGACACACATAGGCTCAAAATAAAGGGATGGAGGAAGAGCTACCAAACAAATGGAAAACAAAAAAAGGCAAGGATTGCAATGCTAGTCTCTGATAAAAAAGACTTTAAACCAACAAAGATCAAAAGAGACAAAGAAGGCCATTACATAATGGTAAAGGGATCAATTCAACAGGAAGAGCTAACTCTCCTAAATACATATGCACCCAATACAGGAGCACCCAGATTCATAAAGCAAGTCCTTAGAAACTACAAAGAGACTTAGACTCCCACACAATAATAATGGGAGACTTTAACACCCCACTGTCAACATTAGACAGACCAACGATACAGAAAGTTAACGAGGATATCCAGGAATTGAACTCAACTCTGCATCACGAGGACCCTAATAGACATCTACAGAACTCTCCACCTGAAATCAACAGAATATACATTCTTCTTAGCACCACATCGCACTTATTCCAAAATTGACCACACAATTGGAAGTAAAGCACTCCTCAGCAAATGTAAAAGAACAGAAATTATAACAAACTGTCTTAGACCACAGTGCAATCAAATTAAAACTCAGGATTAAGAAACTCATTCAAAAGCGCTCCACTACATAGAAACCGAACAACCTGCTTCTGCATGACTATTGGGTACATAACGAAATGAAGGCAGAAATAAAAATGTTCTTTGAAACCAATGAGAACAGAGACACAGCATACCAGGATCTCTGGGACACATTTAAAGCAGTGTGTAGAGGGAAATTGATAGCACTAAATGCCCACAAAAGAAAGCAGGAAAGATCTAAAATTGACACCCTAACATCACATTTAAAGAACTAAAGAAGCAAGAGCAAACACATTCAAAAGCTAGCAGAAGGCAAGAAATAACTAAGATCAGAGCAGAACTGAAGGAGATAGAGACACAAAAACCCTTCAAACAATCAGTGAATCCAGGAGCTGGTTTTTTGAAAAGATCAACATAATTGATAGACTGCTAGCAAGACTAATAAAGAAAGAGAGAAGAATCAAATAGACGCAATAAAAAATGATAAAGGGAATATCACCACTAATCCCACAGAACTACAAACTACCGTCAGAGAATACTATAAACACCTCTACGTAAATAAACTAGAAAATCTAGAAAAAATGGATAAATTCCTGGACACATACACCCTCCCAAGACTAAATCAGGAAGAAATTGAATTTCTGAATAGTATAATAAATAAATAATAAAAAAGAATTAATTCCCATAATAAAAACATTTGAGTTGTTTTGTTTTGTTTTGTTTTGTCTTGTTTTGAGTAGGAGTCTCGCTCTGTTGCTCAGCTTGCAGTGCAGTGGCATGATCTCGGCTCACTGCAACCTCTGCTTCCCGAATTCAAGCAATTCTCCTGCCTCTGCCTCCCGAGTAGCTGGGACTACAGGTGCACGCTGCCACACCCGGCTGATTTTTGTAATTTTTGTAGAGACAGGGTTTCACCATGTTGGCCAGGATTGTCTTGATCTCCTGACCTCATGATCTGCCTGCCTTGGCCTCCCAAAGTGCTGGGATTACAGGTGTAAGCCACCACATCCCGTCAAACTTTTCAATTTTTAAGAAAAGCGAAAATATTGACACAAGAGAAGAAGAGAGAAGGAAATAGACATAATTAAAGTAGGAGAGAAAGAAAGAGAAGAAAAAGAAAAGAATTCCCCATTTGTGATACTAATTATTACAGGACTAAGCTTCTCTACTATACAGACTCTCCTGTGCAGCTGGGGAGCAGGTGCTCTTCAGTCAATACCTGCAGAGGCTACACAAACACGCTTCAGCAAGAGCATCTCCACATAAGACCAGAGCAGAAGATTGTGCAGGTTTTGCCTGCACAAGGGTACCACATAGTAGACATCAAAGATTTATATATATATTCTTACAGTCTTTCAAAAGAGAATAAGTATGGGTTCACAGGGACTCTGTAAAGTAGGTTGACATTATTCCTTTCCTAAGAAAAGGAAATAAACAGGTTGGAAGCGGTGACTCATGCTTATAATCCCAGCACTTTGGGAAGTCACGACAGGAGGATCAGTTGAATCCAAAAGTTCAAGATCAGCCTGGGCAACGTATCGAGATCCTGTCTCTACAAATCATACAAAATTTAGCTGGGGATGGTAGCGCACATCTGTGGTCCCAGCTACTTAGGAGGTTGAGGCAGGAGGATCGCCTGAGCCCAGGAAGTTGAGGCTGAAGTGAGCTATGATTATGCCACTGCACTCCAGCCTGAGTGACAGAGTAAGACCTTGTCTCCAAAAAAACAAAGAGAGAGAGAGAAAAGAAAATAAACACTCAGGTCTTAAAGGGTTAAATCTTGGAACTGAATATTATGTAGTATTGTTTTTGTTAACAAAGCCACTTTGTGCTGAATCATAAAAAGATTTTTCATATGGAAACATTTGATATGATTTCATATTACTTTTATCCTTATTTCTTAAGAAACTAGAAATCATTTATAAAAAGATGTATCTGACAAACAATTTGTGTTTTTCATATCTCGTATCACCATGAATGATAAAAATTACAGGTCTAGGCTGGGCACAGTGGTTCATGCCTGTAATCCCAGCACTCTGGGAGGCTGAGGCAGTAGGATCATCTGAGGTCAGGAGTTCAGGGGACCAGGCTGGCCAACATGGTAAAATCCCCTCTCTACTAAAAATACAAAAATTAGCTGGGCATGGTGGCATGCATCTGTAGTCCCAGCTATTCGGGAGGCTGAGGCAGAAGAATTGCTTGAACCCAAGAGGCAGACGTTGCAGTGAGCTGAGATCATGCTACTGCACTCCAGCCTGGGGGACAGAGCAAGACTCTCAAAAAAAAAAAAAAAAAAAAAAGACAGGACTAGCCTAAGTATGTTTTAAATTAGTTTTTTTCTTTAATGTCCTGATATCCTTGCCTTCCAAAATACATTAGCCATTTTGAAGAACACATGATATTTCTGAGATTCCATTTTTCAGTTGTCAAAGTGTCGGCCGGGCGCGGTGGCTCAAGCCTGTAATCCCAGCACTTTGGGAGGCCGAGACGGGTGGATCACGAGGTCAGGAGATCGAGACCATCCTGGCTAACACGGTGAAACCCCGTCTCTACTAAGAAATACAAAAAAAAAGCCGGGCGAGGTGGCAGCGCCTGTAGTCCCAGCTACTCGGGAGGCTGAGGCCGGAGAATGGCGTGAACCCGGGAGGCGGAGCTTGCAGTGAGCTGAGATCCGGCCACTGCACTCCAGCCTGGGCGACAGCGCGAGACTCCGTCTCAAAAAAAAAAAAAAAAAAAAAAAAACAAAGTGTCACTGAGTTGGCATTGGTGTATAGGGGTTGGTTATGTCTTGTCTTCCCAACTCCCTCACCTCTAATCTAGGAGCTCACCTAATTTTTGGCACAAAACATTTCAGAAGGCAAATTAAAACAAAGGCAAGAAGAAAAAAAGAAATGGAAAAAAAAAATCACTGAAAACAGAATTACTGGTAAAACTACAGCAGCAGCCAGAAGGTGATCTGTGAATACAAAGTGTCTGAATGTTAGTAGCATGTGCATTTATTTAACCAAAGTAAACCTAAGAAACAAATGATATTCCCAAATACTTTACTGGCTTAGGGAATTTTTAATGAGAGAAAACATCCCAGTTTGATCAAACCCATGATTAAAACATATGTTAAGCAAAAACTCTTGTTCACTTTAAACAGTCCCCTCCCTTGAATATCCCTTGTTATCAGAGGTTAGAATTACATGAGTCAACCTAGAAAAGGATAAAAGCCCCAGCTCACTCACCATACCTTTGAGCCTGAGGGGTTTTGGCAAAATATTTCCAGAAAATCACTGATCTGACTGAGAGATTAACCCATTTATAAATGCGTCCTGTCATCACTGAGTATGCAGGGCTTTTACTCATCTAATGAATACTGGTCTAATGCAAATTTGTATAAAGTTAAAAATAAAGGGCCCCATTTAATGCTTGTGGAGACTTTTTGTTCTGCTTCCCATACAGGACTGCTGTGGATATGTCAATGTTACTTCCAGAATGATAGATACCTCCAGAATAATTCAAACATCCTAACGATGATAGCAGAAGGACGAAGAACTCCATGTTCAACGCTCAGACCCTGTGCATTAGAACTCTTAAGTTTAAAAAATAAATAAGTAAATAAAAGATGCAGTCTAAATGCACAGTTGACAGTGGTCAATAACATGCAGTTCTAAGCAAGTCAATTAAAAAAAAAAAAAGCCAACATTGAATTGCAATTAATCAAGACCACAGAGGTTGGAAAAGCCATTAGAAGCCATTCAAAATATAAGAAGATGACTAGACTTTGAATTCCTCCAGGAAATGTACCATATTGTATCCAGTTTATATTCCCAGTGTTTAGCAGGGCACCTGGCACATGGTAGGAGGCTGAACAAATAAATTAATTAATGAGTTGACTTTCTATGCTGTAATGGAGACTCTAATATCCAATCTCCACTTCTTTCATATAATTGATTGCCAAATTTTTAATGGGCCACAGGAATGCCCAGAATCAAGGCTATATTTCCCAGGCTCCCTTGAAGCTAGATGTGACCATATAATTAACTTCTTCCCAAAAAGATAAAAGCAGAAGGCCAGGCACGGTGGCTCACAGCTGTAATCCCAGCACTTCGGGAGGCCAAGGCAGGCAGATCACCTGAGGTCAGGAATTCAAGACCAGCCTGGCCAATATGGTGAAACCTAGTCTCTACAAAAGAAAAAGAAAGAAAAAAATACAAAAAAGTAGAAGTAGAGACCAATTCCATCACGTTGGGAGGACAAGGTGGAAGGATTGCTTCCCAGGAATTCAAGACCAGCTTGGGTAACACAGAGCAAAACCCGATCTTTACCAAAAGAAAGGAACACTTAATGAGTTAGACGTGATGTCACATGCCTGTAATCCTAGACACTTGGGAGGCTGAGGATGGAGGATCACTTGAGCCCAGGAAGGCAAGGCTGCAGTAGGCCACGATCACATCACTGCACTCCAGCCTGAGAAACAGAAAGATCTTGTCTTGAAAAAAATAGATAGAATACAAGTAGAATGCTTCATTTTCTTCCTTGCTTCATTCTTCCTGTTGCTTGGAATGCAAACAAAAAGCCTGGAGCTCCAGCAACGGTCTTGGATACCAAGTAGTGACCCAGAGAATGAAAGTAATCCATGGTAGAGCCACAGAGAAGTGAAGCCGAGATCTCTGACCCATGGTGTTTTATAACACTGAAGACCTTTCAAATGCTTGACTGAGAAATAAACTTGTATTTTTCCAAACTGCTGATATTTGAGGATCTCCTTTATTTGTAGCTGAATCTAATCCTAAGCGATGCATATGCTTTATCTAATTACTTCTTTACTGTATATTTAGCTAGATTTTCATTTTTACCTCAAATAGTGCCACAGCCATGTTCCATAGCCGTGTTCCATGTTCCATAACACTTTACCTGTAAACGGCCAGACAGTAACTATTTTTAGGCTTTGCAGGTCACATATGATCTCTCTTTCTCTCTCTTTCTCTCTCTCTCTCTCTCTCTCTCAGATGTTCGTCTTCTGGGTTTTTGGGGGGTTTTGTTTTTACACTTCCTAAAAAATGTAAAAACTGTTCTTAGCTCACAGGCTCTACAAAGACAAACTGCACTCAGGCCACATTTGGCCTTTGGACCACAGTTTGCAGATCCAGGTTTTATGGCAGTAATGCAAATGTTTTTCTAGCCCCTGAACTCACTACACAAACAAAATTTTACTGGTATCCAAATATGTAACACGGGGCAAAATTTGATCTGGTTGTGAGAGAGGCAGGAGAGCTGGAATCCTCCTGCCAATTAATCTGTGTCTTTTTCTCCTCTTTATCCTCACCCCTCACCCCACATCTCCTTCTCCTAAATGGGATTCACCAATCTTCAGCGTTTCTTAGAACACAATTTGAAAAACACTCATCCATGGCTGGGCATAGTGGCTCATACCTGTAATCCCAGCACTTTGGGAGGCCAAGGCAGGTGGATCATTTGAGGCCAGGAGTTCAAGACCAGCCTTGCCAACATGGGGAAGTCTCATCTCTACTAAAAATACAAACATCAGCCAGCCATGGTAGCATGCACCTGTAATCCCAGCTATTTAGGAGGCTGAGGCACAAGAATCATCTAAACCAGGGAGGTGAAGGTTATGGTGACCCAAGATTGTGCCACTGCACTGTAGCCTGCATGACAGAGCAAGAACTCTGTCTCAAAAAAAAAAAAGAAAGAAAGAAAGGACTTGGCAGTCTCTGTCACCTATTTATTCATGTGTTGTAGTAAATCTAAACCAGAGTTTTTAGGAAAATCTTAGATATATCACTAGGCTGTCTTTCAGAGGGGGAAGTTGTGTGTAAGGGTGTGGGTATACAAGTATATATACATTCCTGCACACATAAGTACATATTTATTTATTTTGATCAGAAGGGGGAAATAGGCTATTTTCAACAAAAAAATTCAATTGCTAATAATTATCCCTATAAGTGAAGATGAGTGACACCAGCATTCACATCAGTAGGGAGATAAACTTCTTTTTTTTTCTTGAGATAGAGTTTCACTCTTGTTGCCCAGGCTGGAGTACAATGGCGTGACCTCAGCTCACTGTAACCTCCGCCTCTCAGCTTTCCAAGCAATTCTCCTGTATCAGCCTCCCAAGCAGCTGGAATTACAGGGATATGCCACCACGCCCGGCTTTTTTTTTTTTTTTTTTTTTTTTTGTATTTTTAGTAGAGATGGGGTTTCACCATGTTAGTCAGGCTGGTCTCGAACTCCTGACCTCAGGTGATCCACCTGCCTAGGCCTCCCAAAGTGCTAAAATTACAGGTGTGCGCCACCAAGCCCAGTCTGGGAGATAAACTTTACACGGTTTCCTTCTGTTAACAAATGCTTGGCCGGGCGCAGTGGCTCAAGCCTGTAATCCCAGCACTTTGGGAGGCCGAGACGGGCGGATCACGAGGTCAGGAGATTGAGACCATCCTGGCTAACACGGTGAAACCCCGTCTCTACTAAAAAAATACAAAAAACTAGCCAGGCGAGGTGGCGGGCACCTGTGGTCCCAGTTACTCGGGAGGCTGAGGCAGGGGAACGGTGTAAACCCGGGAGGCGGAGCTTGCAGTGAGCTGAGATCCGGCCACAGCACTCCAGCCTGGGTGACAGAGGGAGACTCCCTCTCAAAAAAAAAAAAAAATGCTGATGACGGAGGGAAAGCCTACTTAAAACTTTGATTATGTTAAAGAAGAGATTAAAGACTTTCCTGGTCTGTTTTATTTTGCTTATAATAAAATACCTGAAACTAGGTAATTTATTTTAAAACGGAATTTATTTCTTACGGTTCTGGAGGTTAAGTCCAAGTTTTAGGTGCTACAACTAGAGAGGACCTTCTTGATTGTGGGGACTCTCTACAGAGTCCCGGGGCGATGCAGGGCTAAAGTGCTAGCTCAGGTCTCTCTTCCTCTTCTTATAAGGCCACCAGTCCTCTAGTGATAACCCATTAATCCATGAATGCCCTCATGATCCAATCACCTCTTAAAGACCCCACCTCTCAATACTACCACTCTGGGGATTACATTTCAACATGAGTTTTGGAGGGGACAAACATTTAAACCACAGCACAGACTTAATCAACAGAACATCGTAGTGAATTCTTGGATATTTGAAGATAATGATGGAGGTCTTTGCAGAAAGGCTGGGGGCCTAAAACTGCACAACATGATAAATGAATATAAATTTGAAGGGTGCTGAGGGCTCTTCATGCAAAAGGAGAATGGGGAAAAAAAAAAAAAAAAAGCATGAGAGAAGTTCCTAGGAGAACTGCCAGTGAGAAATAGGCCAGTGAGAAATGATCAGTTGCTGGAATTCTTAAGAGTAGAGACACTCATTCTAATTTGTTATTGTTTGCTGCTCTCCAAGCGTTGATGTGCAGCCCTTCTTTAACACTTCCAGCTTTTTTTTAAATTGGTATGGTGTCTCACTGTGTCACCAGGGCTGGAGTGCAGTGGTATGATGTCAGCTCACTGCAGCCTCTGAACTCCCAGGCTCAAGTGATCCTCCTTCAGCCTCAGCCTCCTGAGTAGCTGGGACCACAGGTGCACATCACCATGCCCAGCTAATTTTTTGTATTTTTGGCAGAGACAGGGCTTTACCATGTTGCCCAGCCTGCTCTTGAACTCCTGGGCTCAAGCAATCTGCCCTCCTCGGCTTCCCAAAGTGCTAGGATTACAGGTGTGATTAACTTTTGACAAAATGAGTTACATATATAAGTCTTATGTGGATGATAGAGTAAGGAGAAGCATAAGGAAAAGGTGATGCATTACATCTCTTTGGTGTAATATATGAATAGTATCGACATAAAAAAGAGAACACATGAGGCAATAAAGTGCAGAGCTGAGAACAAACATTTAATGCGAGCAAAACATTGGGGCATGGGCTCTCTACAAGTCTTTTAAGATACTCTTGGGGAATATTTCAATGTTTTGACCCTGTTTCCATAAATAAATAAGTAAGTAACACAAGCAACACACACACAAACACACACAAAATTTAACTTCTAGAAATACAAAACACAATAACAGTATTTAATACTCACTGGATATGTTTTAAAGCAAAATAAATAGAGAATTAATAAACTAGAAGGTACATCAGAAGCCAGACCACAGCTTGGAGAAAAAAAAATATGTAAAATGTTAAAGAGAACGGAAGAAACATTGAGGGTATATAGAGAGAAGGTTTAACCTATATTTAATCAAACTTCTGGGAGAAAAGGAGCAGAAAAATGCAACAGAGGTAATATGTGAAGAGAGAATGGTAATTTTCCAAAATAATCAAATACACCAACACACAGATTCAAGGAACCCAATATATTCCAAGCAAAATAAACAAAAATAAATCCATCAATAAACACATCATAATAAAATAGAAGGCCAAAACAAACCCTAAAAAATCTTAAAATTGGCCGGGTGGGGTGGTTCACACCTGTAATCCCAGCACTTTGGGAGGCTGAGGCAGGTGGATCACGAGGTCAGGAGATTGAGACCATCCTGGCTAATATGGTGAAACCCCGTCTCTACTAAAAATACAAAAAATTAGCAGGTGCGGTGGCGGGCTCCTGTAGTCCCAGCTACTCAGGAGGCTGAGGCAGGAGAATGGCGTGAACCCAGGAGGCGGAGCTTGCAGTGAGTGGAGATCGCACCACTGCACTCTAGCCTGGGAGACAGAGCCAAACTCTGTCTCGAAAAAGAAAAAAACAAAAAAAAAATCTTAAAATTATCCCAGAATAAAGACAAATTAACTTTAACAAAGTTAGACCGACAGCCGTCTTCTCAACAGCAATAGTGGAAGCCAAAAAGCAGTGAAATCCCTTCAATGTCATGGAAAAAGTGTAACTCTCAATTTAGACAGAGTTCTATACTGACCAAAGGTAGCCTTAACAAGAAGAAAATAAAGACATTTTCAGGCAAACAACAAAGAGAATTTACCACCAGCAAATCTTCACTAAAGGAAGTTCTCATAGTTTTACTTCCCAAGTACAAAGAATGTGATACCAGGCCAGGCGCAGTGGCTCATGCCTTTCATCCCAGCACTTGGGAAGGCTGAGGCAGGAGGATCATCAGGTCAAGAGTTGGAGACCAGCCTGGCCAACATAGTGAAATCCCGTCTCTACTAAAAATACAAAAATTAACAGGGAGTGGTGGTGCACACCTACAGTCCCCGCTACTCAGGAGGCTGAGGCAGGAGAATCGCTTGAACCCAGGAGGCAGAGGTTGCAGTGAGCTGAGACCATGCCATTGAACTCCAGCCTGGGTGACAGAGTGAGGCTCTGTCTGAAAAAAAAGAAGAATGTGATATCAGAGGGAACATCTGGGATACAAGAAGGTAAAAATAACAAAGACCATGGTGAACACATGCACACATTGAAACAATTATTAAGTGAATAAATAGCCAGGAAGGAATGCATTAGGCTGTAGACTGAGTGGTGTCCCTCAGATGCCTGCAGTCCCTGGACCCAAGAAGCTTTGTCCCTAAAAGAGGTGGGTTACCTTTCAAAGGCCTAGAATGTGGATATAATCAGTGAGTATAGAACAAGAACTTCCTTCGTTCCCACCAACTGCAAGAAAAGCAGCTAAATATATCTGTGAAAAATATATATAAATAAATAAATAAAAGAAAAACAGGGCTGGCTCAGTGGCTCAACGCCAATAATCCCAGCATTTTTGGAGGCCAAAGTGGGTGGATCACCTGAGGTAAGGAGTTCAAGACCAGCCTGGCCAACATGGTGAAACCCCTTCTCAACTAAAAATACAAAAATTAGCTGAGCATCATAGCGCATGCCTGTAGTCCCAGCTGCTCGGGAGACTGCAGCAGGAGAAGCACTTGAATCCAGGAAGCAAAGATTGCAGTGAGCTGAGATTGCACCTCTGCACTTCGGACTGGGTGACAGAGTGAGACTCCATCTCAAAAAATAAAAATAAATAAAAGTAAGAAAAGCAGTTTAAAAATAAGAGCAAAAAGAAGGGGCCCCTGATGGAAATACAAGGAGAAGGGCTGTGAATAGCCACATCTGAAGCTGCAAACTCCAAGAAAGGGCTTGAGCACCTAATGGAAGAAGGGAAGGAGCCAGAGGGGAACTGGGACTCTAAACATCATTGTAATTGTTACCCAAGGTAGTGTAACCATGAGGAAATAGGGGTTCACTAGTACCTTCTTTTCTTTTCTTTTCTTTTTTTTTTTTGGAAAAAAAAAAAGCTGGAGTGCAGTGGTGTGATCATGGCTCACTGTAGCCTAGACCTCCTGGGCTCAAGCAATCCTCCCACCTTAGCTTCCTGAGTAGTTGGGACTTCAGGTGTGTTGCCACCACACCTGACTAATTTTTGTATTTTTTGTAGAGACAGGGTCTCACTACGTTGCCCAGGCTGATCTCAAACTCCTGGCCTCAAACAATCCTCCCACCTCAGCTTCCCAAAGTGCCAAAGTGCTGGGATTACAGGCATGAGCTACTGCACCAAGCCAATATCTTCTTCATGCAGCTAAGAAAACAGGTTCAAAGGGACATCTGCCTAGTCACCTCACTAGCTTAAAAGCTCAAATCCCAGCTCTGCTACTTACTAACTGAAGAAATTACTTGCTATCTATGAGCCTTAATCCCCTTGTATGTAAAGTGAGGATAACCCTACTACCTACCGTATAATGTAAGAGATTTCATAGTGGTTGGGATTGAGTATTCATCATATGACAGGCCCTGAGATAAATGCCCTTTGAGTATTAGTTCATCTGACCGATTAAGTCATGGCCAAATTGTGACGAGCTCCAAGCCTTCAGATTCCAGTCCTCATATCTTCACTACACCAATGTTGGAACAAACAAATACAACATTACACACACACTTCCCATAGACTTCTTAACAAAATAAATCTATGAGTTTCACATAATTAAACACACTTTTTGCTGAGTAAATATAGTTGGAAACTAACAACAGCTAAAAGCAAAAAGGTTTCAAAAATCTATGTAAATGACTTCATATAGGGAGAAAAATCTCTTTCAATTTAACTTCCTAAGTCCCATTTAATTCTATCTGCTGCGTTCATACTGTCTGCATGAAGGTTTTTGCATAAAATCACAATGGCTAACGCAACGCATAAAGACACAGTCTCCTTTAAGAGACCATTTCCTCCTTGGATGATGACAACACACTCGGCTGCCTATGATGTGAGCCCAAGAGTTTGGCTAACTTCGCATTATTTTTGCCACTCTCTGGTTTACAGATACATCATATAATGTCAGCAATTTGAAGTCATATTTCATTCTTTTCCTGGAATTCAGTACACACAGAATGTATTATTTCCTAAGTTCTTACCTCCCATTTGAAACTTAGAAAAATTCTGAGCTTAGCCACAATTATGATTTAAAAGGTTGAAAAAAGATTTGGAGAGCAATTTAAGAGGACAAATATTATTCAGAGTAAAGCAGAAATGATGAAAGCCATCTCCAACTGTATGGAGTGTTCTTTCCTTGGGCTCCTGACAAGCTGTTCTCTCAAAAGGTCACATTTGTAACACTAAGTTTTTGGGCAAAATGTTTACAGCCTGACTTCTTGTCAGATCTGAAAACATTCCATAGTCAGACATCCGAGCAGACACTGGTGGTTGCCGATATTCACAGTCATGCCTCCACCTTCTGCCTTGCTAATAGTATCTCAATTTCATTCGGGTAGCCCATACCCATTATTTTACGTGAGTCCAGACTCTTCCCTAACCGTGACCGGTTTAATCATACTCTTATTTCCCTCGCCCAATGACTGGTTTAGATATGAGCATGTGGCATGATTCTGACCAATGAGACATGAGGGAAAGTCTGCTGTGGGAGGAAGGAGGGTTTTCTGGAAAAGATTTTTCACTGGTAAAAAGAGACAGCTCCTCTTCAACCACTTAAGAGTTACCTTCTGAGCCAAGCACAATGACTCATGCCTGTAACTCCAACACTTCCTGAAGCCGAGGCAAGAGGCTCTCTTGAGCTCAGGAGTTCAAGACCAGCCTGAGCAACATAGGGAGGACTTGTCTCTACAAAAAATAAAAATAAAAAAATAACTGGGCATGGTGGCACACACCTGTGGTCCCAGCTACTCAGGAGGCTAAGATGGGAGGATCACTTAAGCCCAAAAGGTCCAGACTGCAGTGAGCAGTGATTGTGCCACAGAACTCCAGCCTGGTCATTGGTGCAAAAGTCTGTCTCAAAAAAAAAAAAAAGGAGTTATCATCTGTATATAAAGATGGAATATAAAGCCAGGCGCAGTGGCTCATGCCTATAATCCCAGCACTTTGGGAGGCCAAGGCAAGCAGATTACCTGAGGTCGGGAGTTCAAAACGAGCCTGACCAACATGGAAAAACCCTGTGTCTACTAAAAATACAAAATTAGCTGGGTGTGGTGGTGCATCCCTGTAATCCCAGCTACTTAGGGGACTGAGGCAGGAGAATCACTTGAACCCAGGAGGTAGAGGTTGTGGTGAGCTGAGATTGCGCCATTGCACTCCAGCCTGGGCAACAAGAGTGAAACTCCATCTCAAAAAAAAAAAAAGATGGGAATATGAAACTAGAGCAGTCATATACACCATAAAGAAAACCAACCAAAGTCATACTCAGCAGAGCCAACTCACTGAGTATGAAAGTCCTTGATATTGCCTTTGACTTTGAGTCATTGAATTAACAAACCCAAGAATAAGAATAGACTTATTTTTATTTGAGGGGATCCGTTTTTCTTATTGTTTAAGTCACTTGAGAAAGATTTCCTAGTAACATACCAAACACACCTGTGGGGAAAAGAAAGAGAGATCAGCCTGTTACTGTGTCTATATAGAAAGAAGTAGACATAAGAGACTCCATTTTGTTCTGTATTTGAGATGCTGTTAATCTGTGACCCTACCCCCAACCTTGTCCTTGCAAGAGACATGTGCTGCGGTGACTCAAGGTTTAATGGATTTTGGGCTGTGCAGGATGTGTCTTTGTTAAACAAGTGCCTGAAGGCAGCTTGCTGGTTAAAAGTCATCACCATTCTCTTAATTTCAACTACCCAGGGACACTACACGGCCAAAGGTCGCAGGGACCTCTGCCTAGGAAAGCTAGGTATTGTCCAAGGTTTCTCCCCATGTGATAGGCTGAAATAATGCTAAAAGGTTTATGGAGATGTTTGCATATGCATCTCAAGGCACAGCGTTTTCCTTTAAACTTATTCATGTCACAGAGATTTTTGTTCATATGTCTTACTGCCAATTTCCTCCCTACAATGATCCTATTGTCCTGCCACTCCCTTATCTTTAAGATGGTAAAGATAATTGTCAATAAATACTAAGGGAACTCAGAGACTGGTTTCTCTATACTTTGTCTCTGTGTCTCATTTCTTTTCTCAAGTCTCTGGTTCCACCTAACGAGAAACACCCACAGGTGTGGAGGGTCAGGCCACCCCTTCACACACCCAATTCAAAACCAGGTTACCTGTCAGTCCTATATTCTAACCCTTCACTACACATTATCAAGTCTTCTTAAATTTTCCCACCCAGCTGTTTCTTTCCCTAAACTTCCCATTGCCAATCCAAGCTCTTACGTAACACTTCATTTCTGGATTACTCAGTAATATAACTTCTTAGCTCTTCTCTTAGTCTTTAGTCTCAAATATTTTCAGGTTTAATATTTCTCAAACACAATGACTTCCTGTGGCAGATGTTTGAAGGCTCTCAATTTTGTACAATGAATGTTGGCTGAATTCTTCACCTAGTATTCAAAGCCTTACATTAGACTTTAGAGTACCCGATTAACTAATCCAACCTCACTCTAGGAAGACTCATGCCCTACTGAACAGCACATGTAACACAATACTAAATGCCAGTGTTGGGCATTGCCTAAGAGCAGCTGGCAGCCCTGGGGTGGCTGTTTCTGGAGGTCAGATGCCCTTTGCCCTGGAAGTAGAACCTCAGCCTCCCTGACATTTCAGTTGTTATCAATGATTTGTTTCTCTCTTAAGTTTCTTCACCTTTTAGACTTCTTATGCCTACCTTGTCTTTATTTTCTTTTACTTTACATTGTTATTTTTCACATTTTGATGACTTTTTAAAGTTTCTTTTTGAAATTTTGTTACTTGTTTCAAAAAAAAACTATTTTGATTCTCAACTCTCCAGCTTTATTTTTAACATATTTCCTTCGCACTTTCATACTTACCTTTTCATTTCAGTAGTTCTAGCTTTCCATGTCTTTTAACTCTTTTACACAACTCTCATTTTCAAAATGTCTTACTCTTTTACCTGTCTTAAACTCTTAGTGCTTAGTTGTACTCTTTTTTTAATTTTTTTCTTAGATGATTCTTAATTTTATCTCCTCTAGCTTTTTACCTCTTTCTATTTTACTTTTTTATTCCCTTTCTCTTTCCAATATAATTTCCTTACATGTGATTGGTTTTTCTGGGTTGATTGGTTGTTTGTTGAGATGGAGTCTCACTCCGTCATAGGTTGGAGTGCAGTGGCGCAATCTCAGCTCACTGCAACCTCCGTCTCCCAGGTTCAAGTGATCCTCCTGCCTCAGCTTCCTGAGTAACTGAGATTACAGGCACCGCCACTGCGTCCAGCTAATTTTTGTATTTTTAATACAAACAGGGTTTCATCATGTTGGCCAGGCTGGTCTGGAACTCCTGACCTCAAGTGATCCACCTGTCTCAGCCTCCCAAATTGCTCGGATTACAGGTGAGAGCCACCGTGCCCAGCTATGATTAGTTTTTCTTATGGCTACCAGGAAATGTGACTAGAAGTTTGCCACTGAACAAAGCCCACAGTACAGATAGGGGAGATTAGAGGTCTTCTGTCCTCTGTACCCCAAGAACCCACACTGTGGTCTTGTACACTAGCCTATCTTGTCTTTCCATATTGTTTCACCTCCTTTGGCAGGTGCCCAAGATTATTTCTTATAATTAAGTTTCCACCCCTACTCCCTCCCCTTCTTTCTTCTTCACTAGGAAGAAGAAAGAAACTTTATCATGATAAAGCTAAGATGCCAGACACCCACACACATACTCACACACATGCCCCACTGGGCACTAGACTATTTTCTCAAATAAGAACTTACAAGTTAAGTCAGCTGAGTAGTTCTCTCCACCTACAATATCAGACCCTAAGGGGAAAAGAGGGCCTGTTTTACCGCACGTCATGGAGAAGTTCCCTAGGCACTGAGAAGTCACTAAAGCTAGAGCCTCTTGTGCCTCTCTTCCAAAAATGGAACTGGACAGTCTTCTAGGGCAATTCAACTCCTGGCAGGTTCATCTACTCATCCTTCCATGCAACAGGTATTGAGCATCTTTTATATTCTAAACACTAGGGATGCAGCACTGAATGAGGCAGATGTGGTCTCTGCTGTTCTGGTGATTATATTTTAGTGGAAGAAGAAAGACAAGTATATAAATGTGCAAAATAAGTGCATTGAAGATAAGAAAACAGGACGTTGTGCCTAAAAGGGATGATGGGAGATATCAAGGTAGATTCTCTGAGAAAGTGACACTTGAGGCAAAACTTGAGTGAAACAATGGAACCAACCATATGAGTATCTAAAAATGGCAGAAAGGTAAAGTAGTTTGCATTCGCACCTACAGTTTACAATGGTTCCCTTTTCTCTACATCCTCACCAATACTGGAGTTTCACTCGTCGCCCAGGCTGGAGTGCAATGGTGTGATCTTGGCTCACTGCAACCTCCGCCTCCCGGGTTCAAGTGATTGTCCTGTCTCAGCCTCCCCAATAACTAGGATTACAGGTGCCCACCACCAAGCCCAGCTACTTTTTGTATTTTTAGTAGAGACAGGGTTTCGCCAAGTTGGGCAGGCTTGTCTCAAACTCCTGACCTCAGATAATTCACCAGCCTCAGCCTCACAAAGTTCTGGGATTACAGGTGTGAGCCACCGCACAAGCCTTATATATCTTTTTGTTAGCAGCCATCCTAACAGGTGTGGAGTGATATCTCATTGTGGTTTTTAATTAGCATTTCCCTGATGATTAGAGATGTTAAGCATTTTTGTCATGTATCTATTAAGCATTTTTTTCTTTTTTTTTTTTTTTTTTTTTTTTTTGAGACGGAGTCTCGCTCTGTCACCCAGGCTGGAGTGCACTGGCCGGATCTCAGCTCACTGCAAGCTCCGCCTCCCGGGTTCACGCCATTCTCCTGCCTCAGCCTCCCGAGTAGCTGGGACTGCAGGCGCCCGCCACCTCGCCCGGCTAGTTTTTTTGTATTTTTTAGTAGAGACGGGGTTTCATGGGGTTAGCCAGGATGGTCTCGATCTCCTGACCTCGTGATCCGCCCGTCTCGGCCTCCCAAAGTGCTGGGATTACAGGCTTGAGCCACCGCGCCCGGCCTGCATTTTTTTCATATATATATTGGCCGTTGGTATGTCTATGTAGATCCTTTGAGCATTCTTTTCTTTTTTGAGACAGAGTCTCACTCTGTCACCCAGGCTGAACTGCAGTAGTGCAATCTAAGCTCACTGCAACCTCCCGAGTTCAAGCAATTCTCCTGCCTCAGCCCCCCGAGTAGCTGGGATTATAGGCCCGTGACACCACACCAGGCTAATTTTTGTATTTTTAGTAGAGGTAGGCTTTCACCATGTTGGCCAGGCTGGTCTCAAACTTGTGAATTCAGGTGACCTGCCTGCCTTGGCCTCCCAAAGTGCTGGGATTACAGGCGTGAGCCTTTTTCTTTTTTTCTTTTCTTCTTTTTTTTTTTTTTAATACAGTTTACCATGTTGCCCAGGCTGGTCTCAAACTCCTGGGCTCAAGTGATTCACCCAGCTCAGTCTCCCAAAGTGCCAGGATTACAGGTGTGAGCCACCAAGCCCAGCTTTTGAGCATGTTTTAAATCAGGTTATTTGTTTTCTTGCTATTGAGTTGTTTGAGTTTTTTAATATATTTTGCATACTAGCCCCTAATTAGATATATGGTTTACAAATATTTTCTTCCATTCCATGGGTTGTTTCTTCACTCTGTTAATTGTTTCCTTTGCTATGCAGAAGATTTTTAGTTTGATGAAATCCCATTTGTCTTGGGGGTTTTTTTCTTTTTTTCTTTTTTTTAATTTTTTTTTTGAGACAGAGTCTCAGGCTGTCACCTGGGCTGAAGTGCAATGGCGGCATCTCAGCTCACTGCAACCTCTGCCTCCTGGGATCAAGCAATTCTCCTGCCTCAGCCTCCCGAGCAGCTAGGATTACAAGCACCCAACACCACACCCAGCTAATATTTGTATTTTTCGTAGAGATGGGGTTTCGCCATGTTGGCCAGGCTGGTCTCGAACTCCTGACCTTGTGATCCGCCCACCTCAGCCTCCCAAAGTGCTGGGACTAAGGCATGAGCCTAATTTTTTGTATTTTCAGTAGAAACGGGGTTTCACCATGTTGGCCAGGCTGGTCTTGAACTTCTGACCTCAGGTGATCCACCCACCTCAGCCTCCTAAAGTGCTGGGATTATAGGCATAAACCACTGCACCCCCCATTTGTCTATTATTGTTTTTGTTTCCTGTTCTTTTGGAGTCCTATCTAAGAAATCACTGCCCAGATTAATGTTGAGCTTTTCTTCTAGTAGTTTTAGGGTTTCAGCTCTTACATTTAAGCCATTTTGAAAATAGATGGAGATTCCTCAAAAAAACTAAAATTAGAATTACCATATGATCAGTAATCCTTCTTCTGAGTATAAACCCAAAGGAATTGAAATCACAGTGTCAAAGAGATATCTGCATTCCTATGTTCATTTCAGAATTATTCCCGATAGCCAAGATATGAAAGCAATCTAAGTGTTTATCAACAGAAGAATGGAGAAAATGTGGTAGGCCAGGCATGGTGGCTCACACCTATAACCCCAGCACTTTAGGAAGCCAAGGCAGGTGGATTGCTTGAGCCCAGGAGTTCAAGATCAGCCTGGGCAACAGGGTGAAACCCTATCTCTACAAAATAATACAAAAACAAGTGCAACTTGGTAGCATACACCTGTGGTCCCAACTACTCAGGAGGCTAAGGGCTAAGGTGAGAGGATCACTTGAGTCCAGGGGAATCAAGAGTGCAGTGAGCTGAGATCACACAGTTGCACTCCAGCCTGGGCAACAGAGCAAGATCCTGTCTCTAAAAAAAAGAAAGAAAGAAAATGTGGTGTATACACACAATGGAATACTATATAGTCTTTAAGAAGAAGAAAATTTTTGTCAGTCACAACAACATGAATGGAACTGGAAGACATTATGGTAAGTGAAATAAGCCAAACACAAAAAGACAAATTCTATATCATCTCACTTTATGTGGGATCTAAAAACATCAAAGGCATAGAAACAGAGACTAGAAAGGTAGTTACTAGAGGCTGGAGGGGAAGAGGAGGGATGGGCAAAGGGAAGGTATTAATCAAAAGGTGCTAAGTCTCAGACTGAAGAAATAAGTTTTAGTAATCTATTGTACCGCATGATGACCACAGTTGTTTTTTTTGTTTGTTTGTTTCTTGTGTTTTTTTGAGATAGGGTCTTGCTTTGTCACCCAGGCTGATGTGCAGTGGTAGGATCACAGCTCACTGCAGCCTCAACCTCCCAGGCACAAGTGATCCTCCCACTTCAACCTCCCAAGCAGCTAGGACTACCAGCATGTACCAACATGCCTGGCTAATTTTTTTTTTTTTAAATAAAGATGAGTTTTGCTATGTGCCCAGGCTGCTTTTGAACTCCCAGGGTCAAGAAATCCACTTGCCTCCCAAAATGCTGTGATTACAAGCATGAGCCACTGCACCAGGCTGACCACAATTTTTTTTTTTTTTTTTTTTTTTTTTTTTT
>NC_037676.1:72145596-72213011 GCF_003255815.1 Theropithecus gelada
TTTTTTGTATTTTTAGTAGAGACGGGGTTTCACCATGTTAGCCAGGATAGTCTCGATCTCCTGACCTTGTGATCCACCCGCCTCGGCCTCCCAAAGTGCTGGGATTACAGGCTTGAGCCACCGCGCCCGGCCAATAATGTGTATTTCAAAACTACTAAAAGAACTGAGCGCAGTGGCTTACGCCTGTAATCCCAGCACTTTGGGAGACCAATGTGGATGGATCACTTGAGGTCAGGAGTTAGAGACCAGCCTGGCCAACATGGTGAAACCCCATCTGTACTAAAAATACAAAAAATTAACTGGGCATGGTGGCGTGTGCCTGTAATTCTGGCTACTCAGGAGGCTGAGGTAGAAGAATCACTTGAATCTGGGAGGTGGAGGTTGCAGAGAGCTGAGATCATACCACGGCACTGTCCAGCCTAGGCAACAGAGCAAGACTTGGTCTCAAAAAAAAAAGACTGCTAAAACAATATATTTTTAACATTCTCACCACAAGAAAAAAAGATGATAAGTTGGTAAGGTAATGGATACGTTAACTAACTTGATTGACTCTTTCTACAATGTGTACATAGATCAAAATGTCACATTGTACCCCATACATATACACAATTATTATCAACTAAAAATAAATAAATAGGTGGGCGCAGAGGCTCACACATGTAATCCCAGCACTTTGGGATGCTGAGGGGGTGCGGATCACCTTAGGTCGGGAGTTCGAGACCAGCCTGACCAACAGGGAGAAACCCTGCCTCTACTAAAAATACAAAATTAGCCAGGCTTGGTGGTATGTGCCTGTAATCCCAGCTACTTGGGAGGCTGAGGCAGGAGAATTACTTGAACCTGAGTGGCAGAGAGCCGCGACCACGCCATTGCACTCCAGCCTGGGCATCGAGAATGAAACTCCGTCTCAAAAAATAAATAAATAAATAGGCTGGCACAGTGGCTCATGCCTGTAATCCCAACACTTTAGGAGGCCAAGGCGGGCAGATCAGGAAGTCAAGAGCTGGAGACTAGCCTGGCCAACATGGTGAAACCCTGTCTCTACTAAAAATACAAAAAAATTAGGCAGACATGGTGACAGGCACCTGTAATTCCAGCTACTCAGGAGGCTAAAGCAAGAGAATCACTTGAAACTGGAAGGCAGAAGTTGCAGTGAGCTGAGATCGCACCACTGCACTCCAGTCTGGGCAACAAGAGTGAAAATCCATCTCAAAAAAATAAAATTTAATTAACTAATTAATTAATTAACATGAAAAAAATAGAAAAATAAATTTAAAAGACAGAAAGTTACAGCAAAAGCAACTGCAAAGAGCGTGAGGTGGGAACAAGACTGGCTTAGTGGAAAAGGAGAAAGAAGGCCACTAGGGCTCAGAGAATAGTGAGGAAGGGGAGACAGGCAAACGTGAAGTTAGGCTCGGCCACCCCAAAGGCCAGAGAGCAAGCCTGGCGGTGTGAGGAGGTCCTAGCCCACCAGATCACCTCTGGAGTCCCTTGTAGGACACTACAAGGAGGAGTCCTCGCCACAGAGCCAAACCTGTCCCATTTTGCACAGCCTGACTTTATACTGTCCCCCAGACTCAGGAAGAGCCTCTGTACAGCCCTCTCCTACCAGAAGTACCAGATTTTCAGGCCACTCCCAACTTTACCCAATTTACCCTTCCCAAGGGTATCCTGGGAAATCCTTCTTGGACTGACTCAACGAAGCCCAAGCCAACACAGAGAGCCTGGCCATAAAGACCTGCAAGTCTGACTCATCTCCAGACCCACTTAGGGGGCATGGGCTTGGCTTGCCTGATCTGGGGGAAGCCATTCCCTGCAGGGAACAGCAGCTTCTGCGTGTGCCGAGCTGTATGTGCTGTATGATAAGGTAAGTAAGTGGCTGCACATGTTTATATTCTGTCTATCTAGTCTGTGTAATGTGGTTCTCAATGACTAAGGCTCTTTTTCTGAGACAGAGGCAGTAAAAAGTGAAGATCCTAAAAAAAAGATGCCCATGGTAATTTTCCAATATTATTTCAGTTTATTATCATATGCCTATCAGACTGACAAATTCAAAACAGCCTTCTCTAATATTTGGAGTTTTATTTCTCCAAATGTATTAAGAGCTTGAAGAAAAGGGAAAAAAGTTATCTGTGAAACTTAATGACATCCTGCAGTTTAAGAATCATTCAGCATTTTTTTTTTTTTTTTTTGAGATTGAGTCTTGCTCTGTCACCCAGGCTGGAGTGCAGCAGTAGCACAATCTCGGCTCACTGCAGTCTCTGCCTCCCAGATGCAAGTGATTCTTCTGCCTCAGCCTCCTGAGTAGCTGAGATTACAGAAATGCACCACCACACCCTGCTAATTTTTGTATTTTCAGTAGAGATGGGGTTTGGCATGTTGACTAGGCAGGTCTTGAACTCCTGATCTCAGGTGACCAGCCCACCTTGGCCTCCCAAAGTGCTGGATTTACAGGTATGAGCCACCGTGCCCAGCCTCATTTAGCGTTTTTAGAAGTCCATTTGGGAGGCCAAGGCGGGAGGATTGTTTGAGCTCAGAGGTTCAAGATCATCCTGGGCAACATGGGAAACCCTGTCTCTACAAAAAAATGCAAAAATAGCCTGGCATAATGGCATGTTCCTGTAGTCCCAGCTACTTAGGAGCCTGAGGTAGGAATATTGCTTGAGCATGGGAGGTTGAGGCTGCAGTGAACCAAGATCACACCACTGCAATCCAGCCTGGGTGACAGAGTGGAACCCTGTCTCAAAAGAAAAAAATAGATTCCATTCCAAGATGGCCAAATATAAACAGCTCTGATATGCAGCTTCCAGCATGATCGACACAGAAGACAGGTGATTTCTGCATTTCCAACTGAGGTAGCTGCTTCATCTCACTGGGGCTGGTTGAACAGTGGATGCAGCCCGTGGAGGGTGAGCCGAAGCAGGGCAGGGCATCACCTCACCTGGGAAGCATAAGAGGTAGGGTGATTTCCCTTTCCTAGCCAAAGGAAACCATGACAGATGGTACCGAGAAAAATGGGACACTCCCACACAAATACTGCACTTTTCCAATGGTCTTAGCAAACAGCATGCCAGGAGATTATATCCCGTGCCTGGCTTGGTGGGTCCCACGCCCACGGAGCCTTGCTCACTGCTAGCACAGCAGTCTGAGATCAAGGCAGCAGTCAACAGTCTGATCAAGGTAGCTAGATCAACAGTCTGAGATCAAGGCAACAGTCTGGCAGGGGGAGGGGCGTCTACTATTGCTGAGGCTTGAGTAGGTAAACAAAGCAGCCAGCAAAGCTCCAACTGGGCAGAGCTCACTGCGGCTCAGCAAGGTCAGCTGCCTCTGTAGTCTCCACCTCTGGGGGCAGGGCATAGCTGAACAAAAGGCAGCAGAAACTTCTGCAGACTTAAATGTCCCTGTCTGACAGCTCTGAAGAGAGCAGTGGTTCTCCCAGCACAGTGTATGAGCTTGGAGAACGGACAGACTGCCTCCTCAGGTGGGTCCCTGATCCCGTGTAGCCTAACTGGGAGACACATCCCAGTAGGGGCTGACTGACACCTCATACAGGCAGGTGCCCCTCTGGGATGAACCTTCTAGAGGAAGGATCAGGCAGCAATATTTGTTGTTCTGCAATATTTGCTGTTCTGCAGCGTCTGCTGGTGATACCCAGGCAAACAGGGTCTGGAGTGGACCTCCAGCAAACTCCAACAGACCTGCAACTGAGGGACCTGACTGTTAGGAGGAAAACTAACAAATAGAAAGGAATAGCATCAACATCAACAAAAAGGACATCCACACCAAAACCCCATATGTAGGTCATCAACATCAAAGACCAAAGGTAGATAAAACCACAAAGATGGGGAGAAACCAGAGCAGAAAAGCTGAAAATTCTAAAAACTAGAGCACCTCTTCTTCTCCAAAGGATTGCAGCTCCTTGCCAGCAATGGAACAAAGCTGGATGGAGAATGACTTTGACGAGCTGACAGAAGTAGGCTTCAGAAGCTCGGTAATAACAAACTTCTTCGAGCTAAAGGAAGAGGTTAAACTCATCACATGGAAGCTGAAAACCTTGAAAAAAAAATAGATGAATGGCTAACTAGAATAAACAGTGTAGAGAAGACCTTAAATGACCTGATGGAGCTGAAAACCATGGCACAAGAACTATGTGATGCATGCACAAGCTTCAATAGCCTATTTGATCAAGTGGAAGAAAGGGTATCAGTGATCGAACATCAAATTAATGAAATAAAGTGAGAAGAGAAGTTTAGAGAAAAAAGAGTGAAAAGAAATGAACAAATCTTCCAAGAAATATGGGACTATGTGAAAAGACCAAATCCACACCTGTTTGGTGTGGCTGAAAGTGACGAGGAGAATGGAACCAAGTTGGAAAACACTCTGCAGGATATTATCCAGGAGAACTTCCCCAACCTAGCAAGACAGGCCAATATTCAAATTTGGAAATACAGAGAACACCACAAAGATACTCCTAGAGAAGAGCAACCCCAAGACACATAATTGTCAGATTCACCAAGGTTGAAATAAACGAAAAATTGTTAAGGGCAGCCAGAGAGAAAGGTCGGGTTACCCACAAGGAAAGCCTATCAGACTAACAGCAGATCTCTCAGCAGAAACTCTACAAGCCAGAAGGGGGGGGGCCAATATTCAACATTGTTAAAGAAAAGAATTTTCAACCCAGAATTTCATATCCAGCCAAACTAAGCTTCATAAGTGAAGGAGAAATAAAATCCTTTACAGACAAGCAAATGCTAAGAGATTTTGTCACCACCAGGCCTGCCTTACAAGAGCTCCTGGTGGCCGGGCTGGGCCGGGCCGGGGGCGGCAGGGGGCGGCTTGGCCACACTGGGGGCCAGGCTTAGTGCTCACACCAGTCCGCCACCCCCAGGACATGTTCCTCATGATCTGGCGCCACAAGACCACCATCTTCATGGACGCCAAGCAGTCCAGCACAGTGTTCGAGCTGAAGCGCATTGTCGAGGGCATCCTCAACCTGCCTCCTGATGAGCAGCGGCTGTACAAGGATGACCATCTTGGATGATGGCAAAATACTCGGTGAGTATGGCTTCACCAGTCAAACAGCACGGCCACAGGCCCCAGCCACAGTGGGGCTGGCCTTCTGGGCAGATGACACCTTTGAGACTCTGTGCATTGAGCCGTTCTCCAACCCCTCCAAGCTGCCTGATGTGATGAAGCCCCAGGACTCGGGAAGCAGTGCCAATGAACAAGCCATGCAGTGAGGACCCCCAAGAGGCCCATTGCCCCCAATAAAAGAGATTTGGGAAAATAAAAAGAAAGAGCTCCTGAAGGAAGCACTAAACATGGAAAGGAACACCCAATACCAGCCACTGCAAAAACATGCCACATTGTAAAGATCATCGATGCTATGAAGAAACTGCATCAACTAACCAGGCAAAATAACCAGCTAACATCATAATGACAGGATCAAATTCACACATAACAATATTAACCTTAAATGTAAATGGGATAAATGCCACAATTAAAAGACATAGACTGGCAAATTGGATAAAGAGTCAAGACCCATCAGTGTCCTGTATTCAAGAGACCCATCTCATGTGCAGAGACACACATAAGCTCAAAATAAAGGGATGGAGGAAGATCTACCAAGCAAATGGAAAGCAAAAAAAAAAAAAGCAGGGATTGCAATCCTGGTCTCTGATAAAACAGACTTTAAACCAACAAAGACCAAAAGAGACAAAGAAGGCTGTTACATAATGGTAAAGGGATCAATTCAACAAGAAGAGCTAATCTTCCTAAATATATATGCATCCAATACAGGAGCACCCAGATTAATAAAGTAAGTCCTTAGAGACCTAAAAAGAGACTAAGACTCCCACACGGTAATAATTGGAGACTTTAACATCCCACTGTCAATATTAGACAGATCAACGAGACAGAAGGTTAGCAAGGATATCCAGGACTTGAACTCAGCTCTGCACTAAACAGACCTAATAGACATCTACAGAACTCTCCACCCCAAATCAGCAGAATATACATTCATGTGAGCATCACGTCGCACTTATTCCAAAATTGACCACATAGTTAGAAGTAAAGGACTCCTCAGCAAATGTAAAAGAACAGAAATCACAACAAACTGTCTCTCAGACCACAGTGCAATCAAATTAGAACTCAGGATTAAGAAACTCACTCAAAACCACACAACTGCATGGAAACTGAACAACCTGCTCCTGAATACTGAATACTCCTTACTACTGGGTAAATAATGAAATGAAGGCAGAAATAAAGATATTCTTTGAAACCAGTGAGAACAAAGACACAACGTACCAGAATCTCTGGGACACAATTTTTTTTTTTTTTTTTTTTTTTTTTTTTTTTTTTTGAGACGGAGTCTCGCTCTGCCGCCCAGGCTGGAGTGCAGTGGCCGGATCTCAGCTCACTGCAAGCTCCGCCTCCCGGGTTTACGCCATTCTCCTGCCTCAGCCTCCCGAGTAGCTGGGACTACAGGCGCCCGCCACCTCGCCCGGCTAGTTTTTTGTATTTCTTAATAGAGACGGGGTTTCACCATGTTAGCCAGGATGGTCTCGATCTCCTGACCTCGTGATCCGCCCGTCTCGGCCTCCCAAAGTGCTGGGATTACAGGCTTGAGCCACCGCGCCCGGCCTCTGGGACACAATTAAAGCAATGTGTAGAGGGAAATTTATAGCACTAAATGCCCACAAGAGAAAGCAGGAAAGATCTAGTGCCTAACATCACAGTTAAAGGAACTAGAGAAGCAAGAGCAAACAAATTCAAAAGCTAGCAGAAGGCAAGAAATAACTAAAATCAGAGCAGAACTGAAGGAGATAGAAACACAAAAAAAAACCTTCAAAAAATCAATGAATCCAGGAGCTGGATTTTTGAAAAAGTCAACAAAATTGATAGACCACTAGCAAGACTGATAAAGAAGAAAAGAGAGAAGAGGCCGGGCGCGGTGGCTCAAGCCTGTAATCCCAGCACTTTGGGAGGCCGAGACGGGCGGATCACGAGGTCAGGAGATCGAGACCATCCTGGCTAACACGGTGAAACCCCGTCTCTACTAAAAAATACAAAAAAACTAGCCGGGCGCGGTGGCGGGCGCCTGCAGTCCCAGCTACTCGGGAGGCTGAGGCAGGAGAATGGCGTGAACCCTGGAGGCGGAGCTTGCAGTGAGCTGAGATCCGGCCACTGCACTCCAGCCTGGGCGACAGAGCGAGACTCCGTCTCAAAAAAAAAAAAAAAAAAAAAGAAAAGAGAGAAGAATCAAATAGATACAATAAAAAAATGATAAAGGGGATATCACCACCAATCCCACAGAAATACAAACTACCATCAGAAAATACTATAGACACCTCTATGCAAATAAACTAGAAAATCTAGGAGAAATGGATAAATTCCTGGACACATACACCCTCCCAAGACTAAACCAGGAAGAAATTGAATTTCTGAATAGGCCAATAACAGGCTCTGAAATTGAGGCAATAATAAATAGCCTACCAACCAAAAAAAGTTCAGAACCAGATGGATTCACAGCCGAATTCTACCAGAGGTACAAAGAGGAGCTGGTACTATTCCTTCCGAAACTATTCCAACCAATAGAAAAAGAGGGAATCCTCCCTAACTCATTTTATGAGGCCAGTATCATCCTGATACCAAAGCCTGGCAGAGACACGCAAAAAAAAGAGGCCGGGCGCGGTGGCTCAAGCCTGTAATCCCAGCACTTTGGGAGGCCGAGACGGGTGGATCATGAGGTCAGGAGATCGAGACCATCCTGGCTAACATGGTGAAACCCCGTCTCTACTAAAAAATAACAAAAAAAACCTAGCCGGGCGATGTGGCGGACGCCTGTAGTCCCAGCTACTCGGGAGGCTGAGGCAGGAGAATGGCGTGAACCCGGGAGGCGGAGCTTGCAGTGAGCTGAGATCCGGCCACTGCACTCCAGCCTGGGCGACAGAGCAAGACTCCGTCTCAAAAAAAAAAAAAAAAAAAAAAGAGAGACTTTTAGACCAATATCCCTGATGAACATCGATGCGAAAATCCTCAGTAAAATACTGGCAAACCGAATCCAGCAGCACATCAAAAACTTATTCACCACTATCAAGTCGACTTCATCCCTGGGATGCAAGGCTGGTTCAACATACACAAATCAATAAACAAAATCCATCACAGAAACAAAACCATAGACAAAAACCACATGATTATCTCAATAGATGCAGAAAGGGCCTTTGACAAAATTCAACAGCCCTTCATGCTAAAAACTCTCAATAAACTAGGTATTAATGGAACGTATCTCAAAATAATAAGAGCTATTTATGACAAACCCACAACCAGTATCATACTAAATGGGCAAAAACTGAAAGCATTCCCTTTGAAAACTGGCACAAGACAGGGACGTCCTCTCTCACCATTCCTATCCAACATAGTGTTGGAAGTTCTGGCCAGGGCAATCGGGCAAGAGAAAGAAATAAAGGGTATTCAATTAGGAAAAGAGGAAGTCAAATTGTCCCTCTTAGCAGATGACATGATTGTATATTGAGAAAACCCCATCGTCTCAGCCCAAAATCTCCTTAAGCTGATAAGCAACTTCAGCATAGTCTCAGGATACAAAATCAATGTGCAAAAATCACAAGCATTGTTATACACCAATAACAGACAAACAGAGAGCCAAATCATGAGTGAACTCCCATTCACAATTGCTTCAAAGAGAATAAAATACCTAGGAATCCAACTTACAAGGGATGTGAAGGACCTCTTCAAGGAGAACTACAAACCACTGATCAAAGAAATAAAAGAGGACACAAACAAATGGAAGAACATTCCATGCTCATAGATAGGAAGAATCAATATTGTGAAAATGGCCGTACTGCCCAAGGTAATTTATAGATTCAATGCCAACCCCATCAAGCTACCAATGACTTTCTTCACAGAATTGGAAAAAACTACTTTAAAGTTCATGTGGAAACAAAAAAGAGCCCGCATTGCCAAGACAATCCTAAGCAAAAAGAACAAAGCTGGAGGCATCACACTACCTGACTTCAGACTATACTATAAGACTACAGTAACCAAAACAGCATGTTACTGGTACCAAAACAGGTATATAGACCAATGGAACAGAACAGAGTCCTCAGAAATAACATCACACATCTACAACCATCTGATATTTGACAAACCTGACAAACACAAGAAATGGGGAAAGGATTCCCTGTTTAATAAACGGTGCTGGGAAAACTGGCTACTCATATGTAGAAAGCTGAAAGTGGATGCCTTCCTTACACCTTATACAAAAATTAATTCAAGATGGATTAAAGACTTAAATGTAAGACCTAAAACCATAAAAACCCTAGAAGAAAACTTGGGCAATACCGTTCAGGACATAGGCCTGGGCAAAGACTTCATGTCTAAAACACCAAAAGCAATGGCAACAAAAGCCAAAATTGACAAATGGGATCTAATTAAACTAAAGAACTTCTGCACAGCTAAAGAAACTACCATCAGAGTGAATAGACAACCTACAGAATGGGAGAAATTTTTTGCAATCTACCCATCTGACAAAGGGCTAATATCCAGAATCTACAAAGAACTTAAACAAATTTACAAGAAAAAAACAAACAACCCCATCAAAAAGTGGGCAAAGGATATGAACAGATACTTCTCAAAAGAAGACATTTATGCAGCCACCAGACATATGAAAAAATGCTCATCGTCACTGGTGATCAGAGAAATGCAAATCAAAACCACAACGAGATACCATCTCACACCAGTTAGAATGGCAATCATAAAAAGTCAGGAAACAACGGATGCTGGAGAGGATGTGGAGAAATAGGAACACTTTTACACTGTTGGTGGGAGTGTAAATTAGTTCAATCATTGTGGAAGACAGTGTGGCAATTCCTCAAGGATCTAGCACTAGAACTACCATTTGACCCAGCGATCCCATTACTGGGTATATACCCAAAGGATTATAAATCATGCTATTATGAAATAGGAACACTTTTACACTGTTGGTGGGAGTGTAAATTAGTTCAATCATTGTGGAAGACAGTGTGACAATTCCTCAAAGATCTAGAACTAGAACTACCATTTGACCCAGCGATCCCATTACTGAGTATATACCCAAAGGATTATAAATCATGCTACTATAAAGACACATGCACACTTATGTTTATTGCGGCACTATTAGCAATAGCAAAGACTTGGAACCAACCCGAATGTCCATGAAGAATAGACTGGATTAAGAAAATATGGCACATATACACCATGGAATATTCTGCAGCCATAAAAAAAGGATGAGCTCATGTCCTTTGCAGGGACGTGGATGCAACTGGAAATCACCCTTCTGAGCAAACTATCACAAGGGCAGAAAACCAAACACCACATGTTCTCACTCATAGGTGGGAACTGAACAATGAGAACACATGGACACAGGGCGGGGAACATTATACCTGGGGCCTGCCAGGGGGTGGGGTGCAGGGGGAGTGATAGCATTAGGAGAAACACCTAATGTAAATGATGAGTTAATGGGTGCAGCAAACCAACATGGTACATGATTATCTATGTAACAAACCTGCACGTTGTGCACATGTACCCTAGAATTTAAAGTATAATTTTAAAAAATAAATAAATAAATAAATAAAAGACACTGGTGTTCAAGGGCTTACCTTTCAAATATCCTAATTGAACAAGTCTAAGGATAATGACAGTTTGTGCTCATTTATGGAATTAGTAATCTTACATGAACAAGGACCTCTAAAGAATTGATCTTGTTCTCCAACAGCATAGACATTCTGTGGCACCACAGTGAATGGGATATTTAAAGTTTTCTAAAGGCATTTGATATCTGTCAGACACCAGACAAGCTGCTAACTTGAGGCATTTCACAACTTCAACATTAGATAGCTACATTCATTTCAGTGATGTCACGCCTTTGCAAAGCTAGACTTTTGCCAGTTCCTTTGATATAAATAATTAAAAAAAAAAAATCAGGCCAGGCGCAGTGGTTCACCCCAGTAATCCCAGCACTTTGGGAGGCCAAGGCAGGTGGATCACTCGAAGTCAGGAGTTTGAGACCAGCCTGGCCAACATGGCAAAACCTTGTCTCTACTAAAAATACAAAAATTAGCTGGGCATGGTGGCACATGCCTGTAATCCCAGCTACTCAGGAGGCTAAGGCATGAGAATTGCTTGAACCCAAGAGGTGGAGGTTGCAGTGAGCCGAGATCACACCACTGCACTCCTGTCTGGGCAACACAATGAGCCCCTGTCTCAAAAAAATAATAATAAGGGCCGGGCGCGGTGGCTCAAGCCTGTAATCCCAGCACTTTGGGAGGCCGAGACGGGCGGATCACGAGGTCAAGAGATCGAGACCATCCTGGCTAACACGGTGAAACCCCGTCTCTACTAAAAAATACAAAAACTAGCCGGGCGAGGTGGCGGGCGCCTGTAGTCCCAGCTACTCGGGAGGCTGAGGCAGGAGAATGGCGTGAACCCGGGAGGCGGAGCTTGCAGTGAGCTGAGATCCGGCCACTGCACTCCAGCCCGGGCGACAGAGCGAGACTCCGTCTCAAAAAAAAAAATAATAATAATAATCATCATCATCATCACATAAAACTGAGTGTGGAACAAGAAATGAAGGTGGCTGTCTTGTCTGGTTCCAAACTTTTAGAAGTTGTGTAGAGCCCAAGAAGTACAAGCATATTATTAGTAATTATGGTTATTTAAGAATAAAATAAAAATAAATCTTTTATTTCAATTTATGAGTTTAATAATTTTCAGATGTCTACCAAATACTATTACTTGGACCTAACTACTTAGCAAGTGAATACTCAGGGCACTATGAACTGAAAAAATTTTTTTTTTTTTTTTTTTTTTTTTTTTTTTTTTTTTTTTTTTTTTTTGAGACGGAGTCTCGCTCTGTCGCCCAGGCTGGAGTGCAGTGGCCGGATCTCAGCTCACTGCAAGCTCCGCCTCCCGGGTTCACGCCATTCTCCGGCCTCAGCCTCCCGAGTAGCTGGGACTACAGGCACCCGCCACTTCGCCCGGCTAGTTTTTTGTATTTTTTAGTAGAGACGGGGTTTCACCGTGTTAACCAGGATGGTCTCGATCTCCCGACCTCGTGATCCGCCCGTCTCGGCCTCCCAAAGTGCTGGGATTACAGGCTTGAGCCACCGCGCCCGGCCTGAAAAAATTTTTAAATCTCTGCCCTATCACTTTGTCTTAAAATAAAATGTCAATTTTATGTGGCATGGGTTTTATTTTACAATGTCTATTAGTAATATTACTAAGGTCTCATAGCCTAGGCAACATAGTAAGACCCCATCTCTACAAAAAAAATTAAAAAATTAACTGGGCATGGTGGCACACACCTCTAGTCCCAGCTACTCAGGAGGCTGTGGTGAGAGGATCGCCAGATCCTGGGCTGTCAGGGCTGCAGTTAGTCATAATCATGTCACTGCACTCCAGTCTGGGTGACAGGGCAAGACCCTATTACAAAAAAAAAAAAAAAAGGAAAAGAAAAATAAGTTATCATAATCTGTGTGCAAATTATGCTATGTGTCTAAGTACACTTTGTGCTGCTATAACAACATATCTGAGAATGGGTAATTTATAAAGAATAGAAATGTATTGACTCACAGCTCTGGAGGCTGGGAAGTCCAAGAGCATGGTGTTGGCATCTGGTGAGGGCCTCCTTGCTATGTCATCCCAAGGCACAAGGCAAGAGAGTAAGAGAGGACAAGAGGGCAAGAGATCAAACTCACAGCCTCAAGTCCTTTTTAAATCATCACTAGTCCACTCATGAGGATGGGGCCTTCATGATCTAAACACTTCACATTAGGTCCCACCTCCCAACATGGTTGCAATGGGGATTAAGGTTCCAACACATGCTTTTTGAGGGACATTACATAGCACTACATTAATAAGCATGAGACTTCTTGTGCAGTTTAAGAAGTTTATTGACTTCAACCTGATTAAACAGACTTGACGATTATGGAATGAATGTTTGTAACCCTTCATATTCATATGTTTAAGCCCTAACCCCCCCTCCAACATGATGGTACTTGGAGATGGGGCCTTTGGGAATAATTAGGTCTAGATGAGGTCATGAGGATGAGGTCCTCATAATAGGATTAGTGACCTGGCCGGGCGCGGTGGCTCAAGCCTGTAATCCCAGCACTTTGGGAGGCCGAGACGGGCGGATCACAAGGTCAGGAGATCGAGACCATCCTGGCTAACATGGTGAAACCCCGTCTCTACTAAAAATACAAAAAACTAGCCGGGCGAGGTGGCGGGCGCCTGTAGTCCCAGCTACTCGGGAGGCTGAGGCAGGAGAATGGCGTAAACCCGGGAGGTGGAGCTTGCAGTGAGCTGAGATCCGGCCACTGCACTCCAGCCTGGGTGACAGAGCGAGACTCCGTCTCAAAAAAAAAAAAAAAAAAAAAAAAAAAAAAAAAAAAAAAAAAAGGATTAGTGACCTTATGAGAAGAGACACTAGAGAGTCCTCTTTCTTTCTTTCTCATTCTTTCCTTCTTTCTTTCTCTTTCTTTCTCTCTCTTTCTCTCTCTCTCTCCCCTTCTTCCTCTCCCTCTCTCTCCCCAGCCTTCTGCAATTCAGGAAGCAGGCCCTTAGCAGAAACCGGACACTGCTGGACCATGATTTTAGACTCCCCAGGTTCTGGAACTCTGAGGAAAAGAGATGTCTGTTGCTCAGCTACCCAGTCTGTGACATCTTAGCATGACCTAAGAAATGACATTTTGAAGAAACAGAAGAGGCAAATCACAAAGTGGGTCACTCTGAGGTAGAGGTTGAACTCAAATAAAAAGGAGGACTTTAATCAAACTGAGTTAACATTCCTTTCCTTAGATGAAGGGAAAATAAGATGGTAATAAGCAAACCTGACTAGAACCGGCCAGATGCTGTCACATGAGTGACAGGAAAAGTACAGGAAGCAAGAGTGAATTACACCTTCCCAAGTGGCATACTGTATCTCAGTTGGGCATGAAGCACAGTGCCCAACACATTCTACATGCCCAAATATATTAGTAAAATGAATGTGTAAATGAATGACCCCAGCTGGGAGGCTTAGGAAAGTATAAGAAGCATATTTGTGTGAAATACATTTTAAACAGAAAAAAATATACCATTATTAGGTATCCTTTGAAAGTTATTTTGCCTTTTTTTAAAAAAACACAGAGTCTCACTCTGTTGCCCAGCCTGGTCTCGAACTCCTGGGCTCAAGCAATCCTCCCGTGTCGTCCTACCAAAGTGCTGGGATTACAGGCATGAGCCACCGCACCCAGCCGAAATATATTTTGTGATTTACCCTCAGAAGTATATATTTCTCTTAACAGTTGATTAAATACACAATGCTGTGTTTTAACAGTGTGGTCTGTGACAAACTGCAACAGAACCATCTTGGCTTCCTGGCCCCCTCCATCGCCTCTCAAATCAGAATCAGCCTGGGAGGTCAAGAGGCCCTAGGCAACACGGGGAAACCCCATCTCTACAAAAATAAAAATAGACTGGGCGCAGTGGCTCAGGCCTGTAATCCCAACACTTTAGGAGGCTAAGGTAGGTGGATCACTTGAGGTCAGGAGTTCGAGACCAGCCTGGCCAACATGGTGAAATCCCATCTCTACTAAAAATACAAAAATTAGCCAAGCATGGTGGCATATAGTCCCAGCTATTTGGGAGGCTGAGGCAGAAAAATCGCTAGAAACTGGGAGGTGGAGGCTGCAGTAAGCCGAGATCATGCCACTAGACTCCAACCTCAGCGACAGAGCAAAACTGTCTCAAAAAAAAATAATAAAAGTAATAAAAATAAAGTAACTGGGCATTGTGGCATGCACCTGTAATCCCAGCTGCTACTTGGCAGGCTGAGGTGGGAAGATCACTTGAGCCTGGGAGGTTGAGGCGGAGGTGAGCCATAATCACATCACTGAATTCTAGCCTGAGCAACAGAGGGAAACTCTATCTCAAAAAAAAAAAAAAAAAGTAATCAATTAATTTTTTTCTGTGTTCTGGTAGAGCTTCAGAAATACCTAGAAAATATTTTTAAAGAAACGCTTATTTCTATTTTTATTACCAATGAAATGTGTGCTCGTAGTAGAAAATCTAGGAAATATGGATAAGTGACAAGAAGCAAAAAATAATCAGAGATGACCACTGCTAATTTTTTGGACTATTCCTATTCAATAACTGTAGGGAGATATAAATTTTTTAAATAAAATGTTAATAATATTATATATAGCATGCTGTAATCCGTTATTTTTTTCACAAGTCAATATATCTTTTTTATTTTATTTTATTTGAAGCAAGGTTTTGCTCTGTTGCCCAGGCTGGAGTTTAGTGGCACAATTACGGTTCACTGCAGCCTTGACTTCCTGGGCTCAAGGGATCCTCCTGCCTCAGCCTCCAGAGTAGTTGGAACTACAGGCACATGTCACTATGCCCAGCTGCTTTTTAAATTTTTTTTTGTAGAGATGGAGTCTCACTATTTTGCCCAGACTAGTCTTGAACTCCTGGGCTCAAGAGATCCTCCTGCCTAGGCCTTCCAAAGTGCTAGGATTACAGGTGTGAGCCAACTCACCTGGCAATAATAGCAATAACTTTAATTTTAAGAGTATAAATAATGGTAAATATTCTATTGGTAGTTAACTGGATCCCCAATTCTCTACGATGGAATTTTTTGCAGCAATCATGCACTTGATGTTGCATTTGATTTGTAGAATTAGCATTTTTACATGGACAGAAAGCACAAAATAATAACAAATTACTCAAGAGGGGAGGTGGTTTGTTCAACTTTGAAGCATTCGCCAAAGAAAGTGTTCCCTACACATGAAAGTTAATCAGAGTGTGGACTGCAGTCTTCTGCAGTGTGTGTGTGAAAAAACCCTGTCATCAAGAAACTCACAACTTCAGGTGAGGTGACAGAATGTTCACAGTTAAATATATTCACCAAACATGCACAGACAGCAGAGCACAAGCAGAGTAAAGGGTGAAAGGTGAGTGAAATCAGGAAAGCTTTGTTAGAAGAGGTTAATTTGGCACTGGCCACTGAGCCCTCCCCAAGCCCTGCTCCCCTCTGAAATGTCAACAAGCACCCACCAGCACTGAGATAGACAGCCCAGGTCATTATTATGGAAAAGGAAAAAGAAGTTCAAGTTTAACATCAGGAAAAGGGGAATTCCAGTCACAAGGTTTAAGGGACACTTTATATTGGCAAAATGTGTCATCCATGTAGAAGATATAATCATCCCTGGCGTTTAAAAACTACTACACAGCATCCAAAAATAAAAAACAAACAAATACAAGGAAAAATTAAGACCCACTACTACTTTATGGGAGCTCTCTGTGCCCCTTGCATGGAACTTTTTGGTGTTTGTGGGGGTTTGGGGTGGTAGGTTTGCTTGTTTGTTTGTTTGTTTTTGAGACAGTCTCGCTCTGTCACCCAGGCTGGAGTACAATGGTGTGATCTCGGCTCACTGCTGCCTCCACCTCCCAGGTTCTCCTGCCTCAGCCTCCCAAGTAGCTGGGATTACAGGCGAGCACCACCATACCTAGCTAACTTTTGAATTTTTCCTAGAGACAAGATTTCACCATGTTGGTCAGGCTGGTCTCAAACTCCTGACCTCCAGTGATCCACCCACCTCAGCCTCCCAAAGTGCTGAGATTACAGGCATGAGTCACTACATCCAGCTGGAATTTTTTTTTTTTCATCCTCTGCCTATGAGTTTGTTTACTATTAAGTACACATATTTAAACTAGAAGAACTCTATCTACATATTTAGGAGTCTTGAGATCCAACATTTATACAACCTAGGAAATATTGTTCTTAGAATACTACCTGGCTGGGGCCGGGCACGGTGGCTCACACCTATAATCCCAGCACTTTGGGAGGCTGAGGCGGGCAGATCACGAAGTCAAGAGATCAAGACCATCCTGGCCAACCTGGTGAAATCCTGTCTCTACTAAAAATACAAAAATTAGCCGGGTGTGGTGGTGTGCACCTGTAACTGCAGCTACACAGGAGGCTGAGGCAGGAAAATGGCTTGAACCTGGGAGGCCGAGGTTGCAGTGAGCTGAGATCATGCCACTGCACTCCAGCCCAGGTGACAAAGTGAGACTTCATCTCAAAAAAAAAAGAAAGAAAGAAAGAAAAAAAAAAATTCCTGGCCAGGTGTGGTGGCTCATGCCTATAATCCCAACACTTTGGGAGGTCGAGGCAGGTGGATCACCTGAGGTCAAGAGTTCAAGACCAGCCTAATATGATGAAACCCAGTCTCTCCTAAAATTACAAAAATTAGCTGGGTGTGGTGGCATGCGCCTGTAATCCCAGCTACTCGAGAGGCTGAGGCATGAGAATCACTTGAACCCGGGAGGTAGAGGTTGCAGTGAGCCAAGATCATGCCATTGCACTGCAGCCTGGGCAACGAGAATGAAATTCCATCTCAAAAAAAAAAAAAAAAAAATTAGCCAGGCATGATGTCAGGTGCCTATAATCCCAGCTACTTGGGAGGCTGAGGCGGGAGAATTGCTTGAACCCCAAGGTGGAGGTGGCAGTGAGCCGAGATCGTGCCATTGTACTCCAGATGGGACAGCAAAGTGAGACTCTGTCTCAAAAAAGAAAGAAAGAAAAGAAAAAGAAAGAAAAGAGGAAAGAAAGAAAGAGAGAGAGAGAAAGAGAGAGAGAGAAAGAGAGAGAGAGAGAAAACTACCTTAATGGAACATAGTTTTTTTCATTTGTCGTTAGGCGTATAAGGGTCAAAGTACTGTCAAGTTGAAGCCAGATATTTGCAAATTCAGCTTGTGCTCTGACATGCTTGAGATATTGAATGAACCCTAGCAGTATTCTCTTAACAGATTCAAATCAGAAGAATGAAGAAAGGAAGGAGGAAAAGAAGTCAGGAATGGAAAAAGGAAAGAGAAGAAATAAATCATCACCAAGTAGCAAGACATCATGCGAGGTGCTTTCATAAATATGAGTTCTAAATTACATGCCTGTTAAGTCAGAAATAGTCCCTCTGACATTCATCACAATGAGCAGGGCCAGATTTTTTTTAAGCCTTAAAGCTTTGAACATAAACTAATTTGTCCTCTAAATCCAGGTCTCTCTTAAACAAACGATGTCAATATTCGAGAGGGTTATGAGATCAAGATCTCTGTGTGCAGTCAAATTCCTTGTCCTGCTTCAATTCCAGAATAAATATCCAGGTATCCAGCCTTTAAATCCTTTGCAGTGAGGTTGCAGTGAGCAGGAGAATCACTTGAACCAGGAGGTGGAGGTTGCAGTGAGCCAAGATCATGCCACTGCACTCCAGCCTGGGTGACAGAGTGAGACTCTGTCTCAAAAACTAAACAACAAAAAAAAAAGTGTGTAGCACTTCCCCTTTCTCTCTCTCTCTCTCCTGCTCCGCCATGTGAAGATATGTCTGTGTCTACTTCCCCTTCGCCTTCCACCATAATTGTAAGTTTCCTGAGGCCTCCCCAGCCATGCTTCCTGTACAGCCTGCAGAACTGTGAGTCAATTAAACATCTTTTCATAATAAATTACCCAGTCTCAGGTAGTTTCTTATAGCAATGCAAGAACGAACTAATACACCATGTTATTTATATATTCTGAATTTGTATCAAGGGAGAATTGTTAGTTAAAAGAGACAGAGATGTTTGCCCTTTCAGAAAGTGGACATGACTGACCTCTTCACAGGTTTGAAAGACTGTGGGGCCGGGCACGGTGGCTCACACCTGTAATCTCAGCACTCTGGGAGGCCGAGGTGGGCAGATTATGAGGTCAGGAGTTCAAGACCAGCCTGGCCAATATGGTGAAACCCCGTCTCTATTAAAAATACAAAAATTAGCCGGGTGTGGTGGTACATACCTGTAGTCCCAGCTACTCGAGAGGCTAGGCAGAAGAATCGCTTGAGCCTGAGAGACGGAGGTTGCAGTGAGCCGAGACTGTGCCACTGCACTCCAGCCTGGGCGACAGAGTGAGACTCCATCTCAAAAAAAGAAAAGAAAAAAGAAAGAAAAGAAAGACTGTAATGCTGGAGATTAGCTTTACTCGTTGTACATCCAGAGAGCAAGGTAAGGACACGGAGGTGGCAGGGGACCATGTATTAATTTATTAATTAGGACTCTTCCCCAATGGAATGGGCTACCTAGTGAGATGTACCCCTTCATGGAGCGTGTTCATGCAGAAGCTGGAAGATCATTGTTCTGCCTGGATTGGAAGGACAAATAGACCAATGGTTCCCAAGTACCTGTCCAGGTATGACAACATTTCTACTGATCAATGACAAAACAATAAAAAAAAAAAGAACAAAGAACAAGGTCATGAATTTCCCTAGAATTCACTTGATTGAATTAAAAGGATTGCTCTTAATTCTAAAATTACTCAAAATTAACCTTCCCTACTTTTTCATCAGTAGAGTATCCTCTCTTCTAGGAAATGATGGTGGCAGGAGATGGTGATAGTTATCACTTTTGCAATAAACTGACTTGGCAAAAGAAACAATAGCATCAATATGCTGACTACACAAATTTTGTCCTGTTAGTGGTTCATCAAATTCAAATTGGGGAACTAGACTAGATGAACTCAGAGTTGATCCAGTTGTTGAAGCCAAAAATGCGAGGGTCATCCTTGAGTCTTCTCCTTCTCTCCACTCGACATGCCATCAGCATGTCATAATGATTCCATGTCCACAACATGTCCCCAAAGGGACCATTCTCTCCTGTATCATGACCCTAGCCCCCATCGTCTCTCTCACCAGGCCTACTGCAACAGGTTCCTTATCCCACTCCCTGGTTCCACTCTTTGCCCCTTACTGTAATTCATTCTCTGTTCAGCAACTAGAGCAATTTAAAATGCAAATTAGGTCATGACCTCCTCCTTGAAGCCTTCAAATAACTTCACATTCCACCTAGAACAAAACCCAAATTATTTACTATGGCCGGGCATGGTGGCTCATGCCTGTAATCCCAGCACTTTGGGAGGCTGAGGCAGGCGGATCACCTGAGGTCAGGAGTTCGAGACCAGCCTGGCCAACATGGTGAAACCCCGTCTCCACTAAAAATACAAAAGTAGCCAGGCATGGTGATGCATGCCTGTAGTCCCAGCTACAGCCTTGCACTGCCATGCTTCGGAGGTTGAAGCAGGAGAATCACTTGAATCTGGGAGGCACAGGTTGCAGTGAGCTGAGATTGCACCACTACACTCCAGCCTGGGTGACAGAGCAAGACTCTGTCAAAAAAACACAAGGTCAGGCGCGGTGGCTCACGCCTTGTAATCCCAGCACTTTGGGAGGCCGAGGCGGGCAGATCACAAGGTCAGGAGATCGAGACCATCCTGGCTAACATGGTGAAACCCTGTCTCTACTAAAAATACAAAAAAATTAGCCGGGCGTGGTGGTGGGCGCCTGTAGTCCCAGCTACTCGGGAGGCTGAGGCAGGAGAATGGCGTGAACCCGGGAGGTGGAGCTTGCAGTGAGCCAAGATCGCGCCACTGCACTCTAGCCTGGGTGACAGAGCAAGACTCCGTCTCAAAAAAAAAAAAAAGAAAAACACAAAAAAACAAATTCCTTACTATGACAGGAGCCCTACAAGACCTTGGCCTTGCCTCCCACTCCAGCCTCAGTTTATCCTTTTATCCCCCTTGGCCTTTCAGTACTTCAAACACAGCAACCTGGACTCTGTTAGGACTTTGAATCGTCATTCCTTCTGATTTGAATGCTCTTCTCCCAGGTCTTCCCAGGGTTGATTCCTCCCCCTGACAATTCTGACCTCAAATGTCACCTCCTTAAAGAAGTCTTACAAGACCATGTGACTTTAAGCAGCCCTCCCCTCCTCTTCCCCTCCCCCTGTTTTTTTTTTTTTTTTTTTTTTTAGAGACAGGGTTTTACTATGTTGCCCAGCTAGAGTGCAGTGGCTAGTCACAGATTCAATCCCACTACTGATCAGCACAAGAGTTTTAATCTGCTCTGTCTGCAACTTGGGCTGGTTCAGCACACCTTAGGCAACTGGGTAGTCTCTGCTCACAGGAGGTCACCATATTGATGCTGAATTTAGTGTGGACATCCAATGGACATAGCGCACTACAGCCCAGAACTCCTAGGCTCAAACAGTCCTCCCCACTCAGCCTCCCACAGAGCTGGGACCACAGGTGCACACCACTGCCCCAAGTCCCTCTTTATCAATGAGATACAGTTTTGTTCCTGTTTTCTTGTGACACTTTTTTTTTTTTTTTTTTTTGAGACGGAGTCTCGCTCTGTCGCCCAGGCTGGAGTGCAGTGGCCGGATCTCAGCTCACTGCAAGCTCCGCCTCCCGGGTTCACGCCATTCTCCTGCCTCAGCCTCCCGAGTAGCTGGGACTACAGGCGCCTGCCACCTCGCCCGGCTAGTTTTTTGTATTTTTTAGTAGAGACGGGGTTTCACTGTGTTAGCCAGGATGGTCTTGATCTCCTGACCTCGTGATCCACCCGTCTCGGCCTCCCAAAGTGCTGGGATTACAGGCTTGAGCCACCGCGCCCGGCCACATATTTATAAAATTAAAATTGTCTTGTGTGTTTGTTTGCATGTTTCTTGCCTATCTTCCCCCAATAAGGACAGCTCCCTAACGGCAGGGGCCACATCTGCTTGCTCATTTCTGTCTTCTCAGCTAAGGGAATAGTACCTGGCAGTTGAATGAACGAATAAAAGATACTCTCCAACTTTAACTTTCCAGGACCCATTTTCTCTTCCAAAATATCTTTCTATGAGCAAATATGCTTTAAAAAAAGCATTACTGTATTTATTAAAGAAAAGAAAGCAGACTGGGCGTGGTGGCTCACACCTGTAATCCCAGCACTTTGGGAGGCCGAGTCGGGTGGATCACTTGAGGTCAGGAGTTTGAGACTAGCCTGGCCAACATGGCGAAACCCTGTCTCTACTAAACATACAAAAATTAGCCGGGTATGGTGGTGCATGCCTGTAATCCCAGCTACTCGGAAGGCTGAGGCAGGAGAATCACTTGAACCCAGGAGGCGGAGGTTGCAGTCAGCCGAGATCATGCCACTGTACTCCGGCCAGGGTGACAGATCCAGACTCTGTCTAAAAAAAAAAAAAAAAAAAAGAGGCTGGGCGTGGTTTCTCATGCCTGTAATCCCAGCTCTTTGGGAGGCTGAGGTGGGCAGATCACGAGGTCAGGAGTTCGAGACCAGCCTGACCAACATGGTGAAACCCTGTCTCTAGTAAAAATACAAAAATTAGCCAGGCGTGGTGGCGCGTGCCTGTAATCCCAGCTACTCAGGAGGCTGAGGCAGAAGAATCACTTGAACCTGGGAGGCAGAGGTTGCAGTGAGTCGAGATTGCGCCACTGCACTGAGCGACAGAGTGAGACTCCGTCTCAAAAAAAAAAAAAGAAAAAAAGAAAAAAAAAGCAATATAATCTCTAACTCTGATAGAAATCAAAATATAATTTGTGGTAATGTTGCTGTTTTGTTTTATGGTGAGATGGGGGTTGTGGTACCTTTTTCCTCTAAGAACAAGTGGAACCAATGCTCAAATAGAAGAAAAATAAGAGATTTTCTCAAGAATGTTGATGTCTCCAAATGTACTCAGAGATGGACTAAGAAATGATGTAAGGCCGGGCGCGGTGGCTCAAGCCTGTAATCCCAGCACTTTGGGAGGCCGAGACGGGCGGATCACAAGGTCAGGAGATCGAGACCATCCTGGCTAACACGGTGAAACCCCGTCTCTACTAAAAAATGCAAAAAACTAGCCGGGCGCGGTGGCGGGCGCCTGTAGTCCCAGCTACTCGGGAGGCTGAGGCAGGAGAATGGCGTGAACCCGGGAGGCGGAGCTTGCAGTGAGCTGAGATCCGGCCACTGCACTCCAGCCTGGGCGGCAGAGCGAGACTCCGTCTCAAAAAAAAAAAAAAAAAAAAAAAAAAAAAAAAAAAAAAAAAAAGAAATGATGTAAGAATTAAAATACCTATCACAATAACTAGCATTTAGATTATTCCATTCTAGACACTGTCCTAAGCACCGTCTGCTAATTTGTTTAATCCTCACCGCAACCCTGTAAGAAAGACACTATTATTATCCTCATTTTACAGGGACGAAAAACTGATCAATTTAGCTTCAAGTTATCTACAGGGAAAAAAAAATGACCAAGATGCTGATATTGTTTCTTGCACTTAATGACTTTCATTAGTTGGATCAATGCTTATTTCAATTTTTTTTCTTTCCGGTTTCTCTCGGCATGGTTGCAAAAGCGGAGAGAAGGGAAATCTTCACTCCTTGCTCATTCAAAGATTAATTCCAGTAATACATATAATCTATTATGTCCTATAATTTTTTATAATGATGTCAATTTTTAACTTTTGTGAGACAAGTTATGCAATAAGCATAGCCAAAAAGGGTGCACAAAATAAAGTGCAATAGCTACAGGAAAACGGAAAAATTATGCCCATTCCGTTTTCCATTATTGCAGCAATCTGTTGAAAAGCAGCCTCTTCAATGAGCAGAGGGTCAGGATTTTGTTGGGCAAGAACTACACAGCTGCTCCCAATCTGGCTCCAAACAAGGACCACCTGAGAGCTGACTCTGCTGAGTGAGGCCACGGCTTCCTTTAATTGACTCTCTTCTGCCCCATTCGTTAACATATGTCACTCTACAAGACCGAGAAGGAAAGCACTCCATTTTTTGTTTTGTTTTGTTTTTTTATTATTATTCTTTAAGTTCTAGGGTACATGTGCACAATGTGCAGGTTTGTTACATATGTATACATGGAAAGCACTCCATTTTTAAAGGTGCCTCTACACTCAGAAGGATAGCCCTTAGAGTCTGGCCTGGATAACACCTTTTATGTGGCAGTGCACTGCAATATGGCGTGCTAGCACCTCTTCATCTGGAGGTCCATGGCATACGGCGGCATGCAAAAGAAAAAAAGAAAAAAAAAAAGATATTCCCAGATTAACTGGCTCATCGGGTAGGAGTGACACATGCAGCAAGGTGAGAAGGGCACGGGGGATCAGCATTCAGGATGTGTGAAAGAGGCATTTTTCCATTTCTCTAACAATGAGAGACCCTCATCAAAAAAAAAAAAAAAAAAAAAATGAGAAGTTCCAGGCCTTGGACAAGTTCACAAAGGCTACAGTGATTGAGTGGAGGATGCTGGCGTGTCCTGTTGTCCTAAGAACAGGAGAAGCTGAGGCCACAGCTTCGCCTCTGAGCTCATGCTGAAACTGAGAGTTTAAGAACCAGCTTTCAGATCAGTTTCCAAATGGCCAAATTTAATGTATTGCCATTTAGAGCCAAGAAACAAATTCCTTTTATAGAACGCATTTGTGTTCCAGGGAGACGCCGTGCGTGTCGGCTTCAAATTACTGACTGGCTTTTGCTTCCCAAGAATTCAACATGCCATTTTAAGCTTATCTCTGTCTTTTTAAAGACAATTTTCAAATTTATTTTAAAAAGTAAATGGTTAGTGCTGATGGTTGCACAACAGTATGAATGTACTTAGCACCACTGAACTATAGACACTATCTATGGCTAGACATGGGCTGGGCGCAGCGACTCATGCCTGTAATCCCAGCAGTTTGGGAGGCCAAAGCAGGCAGATCACCTGAGGTCAGGAGTTCAAGACCAGCCTAGCCAACATGGCGAAACCCTGTCTCTACTAAAAATACAAAAAATTAGCCAGGTGTGGTGGCACATGCCTGTAATCCCAGCTATTTGGGGCACTGAGGCAGGAGAATTGCTTGAACCTGGGAGATGGAGGTTGCAGTGAGCCGAGGTCACCCCACTGCACTCCAGCCTGGACGACAAAACGAGACTCCATCTCAAAAAAAAAAAAAAAGGCTAGAAATGGTACATTTTCTCTTATGTATATTTTACCATAATTTTAAAATGTTTTACTTGTGACAAAAAAAGTAGATGGAGACATATTTGAAAGTTTCAGTTTTAACAATAAAGTACAAAGACATTATGCTGACAATAGTAATTTTACATAAATATGTATACTTAAATATTAAATAACAAAAGAGCAAACAAGGAAGACAGTGAGTAAAACAAATCTGAAACAGTTTGCTTTCTTGCATAATGTTCCCATGGGAATCCACAACGTTCACTAAGAGAGTCAACATGGAGGTGTTTTTTAATGAAGGTTGGGTTCAAAATATTGAATAAAATAAAAGGTTAATTGAGGAATAGTAATAAATCAAAAAAATCAAGTCTCTTAAATTTTTTATTATTTTAATTGTCTAAAATAATAGGAAATATTGTGCTTCAATTAAATTCCAAATCATTTTTAAAAATCCCTTAAAAGTTATCAGATTTGTTTGGAATCATCAATAGAACAGAGAAAAATAAAAAATAAACCCAGACTTATACAGACATTTAGTATATGGTAAAGGTGGACTTTCAAATAAGCAAAGAAAAGATAGGTTAACCAATAAATAATATTGTGACAATTGAGTAGCCATCTGAAAAATAACAATTAAAAATAAGAGATCCCTACCTTATCCTAAATAAATTCTAAATGAATCAAAGATTTAAGTATAAAAAAGAAGAAACCATAAAAGTATTAAGAAGAAAACATGTTAAGTTTAAACACTATAGGAAAGAATTTTTTGAAAAAGAAAGAAAATACAGAGAAAACATGGCTGGGAGCAGTGACTCATGCCTGTTATCCCAGCACTTTGGGAGGCTGAGGAGCAGGGATCACTTGAGGTCAGGAGTTCGAGACCAGCCTGGCCAACATGGTGAAAGCCCCTCTCTACTAAATATACAAAAATTAGCTGGGTGTGGTGGCATGTACCTGTAATCTAAGCTGCTTGGGAGGCTGGGGCAGGAGAATCACTTGAACCCAGGAGGCAGAAGTTGCAGTAAGCGAAGATGGTACCACTGCACTCTAGCCTGGCCGACAGAGCGAGACTCAGTCTCAAAAATAAAAAATGAGATAAAAATAAATGCAGTGGGTTTTTTTTTGTTTTTTGTTGTTGTTGTTGTTGTTTTGAGACAAAGTCTCATTCTTGTCACAGCTGGAGCCCACATCACTGTGTTGTTTCCAAGGAAATCAAGGGAGACCTGGGCTGATCCATCGAGAGAAGAAGCTGAAGCAGTCGCGCCAGGCAAACGCGGCCAGGGCAGACTGTGCGTCCCTTCCATCTCTCAGTGAGCCACAGAACAGTTTAACAACCATAAGACAGAGGGGAAGAAGTTTTGTCCTTCAGAGAGTAACAGAAAACACTTGACATGGTTCAGACCCAAAGATTTGAAAACTGAGAGGCCGGTGCGGCAGCTCACGCCTGTAATCCCAGCACTTTGGGAGGCCGAGGCGGGCAGATCACGAGGTCAGGAGATCGAGACCAGCCTGGCTAACACGGTGAAACCCCGTCTCTACTAAAAATACAAAAATTAGCCGGGCGTCGTGGCGGGCACCTGTAGTCCCAGCTACTCGGGAGGCTGAGGCAGGAGAATGGCGTGAACCCAGGAGGCGGAGGTTGCAGTGAGCCGAGACCTTGCCATTACACGCCAGCCTGGGCAACAGAGCAAAACTCTGTCATCAAAAAAAAAAAAAAAAAAAAAGGAGAAAAGAATTTTTATTTCCCAGAACACTTTTGAGAGATTAGTATGCTATAATTACTGATAATGCACTGCTGTTAAGTGTATTTATGTTACTTTTTATTAGCCTACATGAAATAGTGGTATACACAAATGGAAATAAAACAACAAACTGGTTACAAGATTTTTCCCCAGCCTACCTTTCCATTCCAGTCTTTTTTTTTTTTTTTTTTTTTTTGAGATGGAGTCTTGCTCTGTCACCCAGACTGGAGTACAATTGCGCGATCTCAACTCACTACAACCTCCGCCTCCCGGGTTCAAGCAATTCTCCTGCCTCAGCCTCCTGAGTAGCTGGGATCATAGGCGCCCGCCACCACGCCCAGCTAATTTTTTGTAACTTTAGTAGAGATGGAGGTTTCACCATGTTGGCCAGGCCGGTCTCAAACTCCTGACCTCAGGTCATATGCCTGCCTCAGCCTCCCAAAGTGCTGGGATTACAGGCATGAGCCACCATGCCCGGCCTATGTCCATACTCTTAATTAATGCTGTTTGTACAAGTATTTTCACTAGAAACAACAAAATATCTGGTCAAAGAACTAAGAATAGTCATGTACCACATAACAGAATTTGGGTCAATAGGGGATCGTCGCATATATGACGGTGGTCCCATAGATCATAATACCGTATTTTTATACTGTACCTTTCTATGCTTAGACATGTTTAGATACACAAACACAATTACCATTGTGTTACAACTGCCTACAATATTCAGTAATGTGGTGAAACATATAAATGGTGTTCCCATAATGTTCCTATAACATGGACGTGGTGATCCCATAAGATTATAATAGAGCTGAAAACTCCGTTATAGCCCAACGATGTTGTAGCACAATGCATTATTCATGTGTGTTGTGGTGATATTGGTATAAACAAACCTACTGTGCTGCCAGTAGAAACGTATAGCACATATAATTATGTATAGACATCATACTTGATAATGAAGATAAATGACTATGTTACTGGTTTATGTATTTACTATAACATACTTTTTTTTTTTTTCTGAGATGGAGTCTCGCTCTGTCACCCAGGCTGGTGCAGTGGCGCTGTCTTGGCTCATTGCAACCTTCGCCTCCCGGGTTCAAGCAATTCTTCTGCCTCAGCCTCCTGAGTAGCTGGGATTACAGGCGCATACTACCACGCCCTGCTAATTTTTGCATTTTTAGTAGAGATGGGGTTTCACCATGTTGGTCAGGCTGGTCTCGAACTTCTGACCTCATGATCCACCCACCTTGGCCTTCCAAAGTGCTGGAATTACAGGTGTGAGCCACCGCACCCAGTTATAATATACATTTTATTTTTATCTTAGAGTGTACTCCTACTTGTAAAAAAAAATGTACTGTAAAACAGCGTCAGGTAGGTCCTCCAGGAGGTATTCCAGAGGAAGAATACCTTTGTTATAATGAGATGACAGTTCCATGCATGACAGCTCCTACGGTACCCTGAAGACCTTCTAGTGACAAGGTGTGGAGGTAGAAGATGGTGATATTGATGATTTTGACCCTCTGTAGGCCTAGGCTAATGTGTTTGTGTCTTAATTTTTAACAAAAAAGTTAAGAAAGTAAAAATTTTTAAATAAAAAAAAGCTTATAGAATAAGGATATAAAGAAAGAAAATTGGCCAGGCACACTGGCTCATGCCTGTAATCGCAGCACTTTGAAAGGCCAAGGCAGGAGGATTGCTTAAGTCCGGAGTTCAAGGCCAGCCTGGGGAGCAAGCTAAGACGCCCCCGTCATCACTATTTAATAAAATAAAAAGCAAATATTTTTGCACAGCTATACAATGTGTTTGTGTTTTAAGCAAAGTGCTATTACAAAGTGGTTGAAAAAATTAAAAACTAGAAAGTTTATTATAAAGTAAAAATGTTAGACTGGGTGTGGTGGCTCATGCCTATAATCCCAGCACTTTGGGAGGCCAAGGTGTGTGGATTGCTTGAACCCAAGAGTTCAAGACCAGCGTGGGCAACATGGTGAAACCCCAACTCTACAAAAAATACAAAAATTAGCCGGGTGTGATGGTGCACAACTGTAATCCCAGCTACTCAGGAGACTGAGACAGGAGGATCACCTGAACCCAGGGGGCCGAGGTTGCTGTGAGCCAAGATTGAACCACTGCACTCCAGCCTGGGCAACAGAGCCAGATCCCGTCTCAGAAAAAAAAAAAGTAAAGTTACAGTAAGCTAAGGTTAATTTATTATTGAAGAAAGAAGAGGATTTGTCTATGGCCATACCACCTTGACTGTAGCCAATCTCTTCTGATCTCAGAAACTAAGCCAGGTCAAGCCTGATTAGTACTTGGATAGGAGAATCCTAGGACTACTGAGTGCTGGAGGCTTTAAAAGAAAGAAGATTGGTGCTTTGTAAATTAAATTTTACATTAATAAGAATAACAATTTATTATGAATAATAGTAACTATTTGGTTTTGTTTGTTTGTTTGTTTGTTTGTTTGTTTTGAGACAGAGTCTCGCCCTGTAGCCGAGACTGGAGTGCAGTGGCGGGATCTCAGCTCACTGCAAGCTCCGCCTCCTGGGCTTATGCCATTCTCCTGCCTCAGCCTCCCGAGTAGCTGGGACTACAGGCGCCCACCACCTCACCCAGCTAGGTTTTTTTTGTATTTTGTAGTAGAGACGGGGTTTCACCGTGTTAGCCAGGATGGTCTCAATCTCCTGACCTCGTGATCCGCCCGTCTCGGCCTCCCAAAGTGCTGGGATTACAGGCTTGAGCCACCGCGCTCGGCCACTATTTGTTATTAATAATAGTAATAATTTATTAGTGGCAATAATAGTAATAACTTGTTATTATTAAATGATTTATTATAATATATAAAGTCACTCAACTCACCCAGAACAACTTCCAGTCCTGTGAGCTCCATTCACGGTAAGTGCCCCCTATACAGGTGTACCATTTTTTGTCTTTTACACTGTGTTTTTACTGTACCTTTTCTAGTTTGGATACACAAATACCATTGCATCACAGTTGCCTACAGTATTCAGTACAGTAACATGCTATACTGTACTGTATATAGGTATGTAACTATATCACAGAGTCCAGGTATGTAGTAGTCTATATACCATCTAGGTTTGTAAGCATACCCTGTGATGTTCACACAATGACAAAATTACCTAATAACTCATTTCTTAGAACGTGTCCTCATCATTAAGCAACACATGACTGTATGCACACACACTCACACACACACACGTATGTACATATGTATGTATGAATGTATAATTTAAGAAGTCAATTAACCATAACAGGCAATTGACAGTAACAGTTAAGGCCATGGGACCTGGGGTCCTGGGTTTGGAATCCCCACTCCATCACCTACTGTGTGACTTTGAGGAATTTACGTACCCTCTCTAAGCCTTAGTTGTAAGACCCATGTTTAAGAAATACTACTCTTAGGGCTGGGCGCGGTGGCTCACGCCTGTAATCCCAGCACTTTGGGAGGGCAAGGTGGGCAGATCACAAGGTCAGGAGATCGAGACCATCCTGGCTAACATAGTGAAACTCTGTCTCTACTAAAAGCACACACACACAAAAAAAATTAGCCAGGCATGGTGGCGGGTGCCTGTAGTCCCAGCTACTTGGGAGGCTAAGGCAGGAGAATGGTGTGAACCCAGGAGGCGGAGCTTGCAGTGAGCCAAGATTGCGCCACTGCACTCCAGCCTGGGAAACACAGCGAGACTCTGTCTCAAAAAAAAGAAAAAAGAAAGAAATACTACTCTTCAGTTTATTTACTTTGTTCATCAAATATTTAGTGAGATTCAATTATCAGTCAGTGCCTGGAGAATAAGGTGAACCAGGTCCCACCTCCATAGAAATCTAATGTGCAAACAGGATGTATGTACTCTAGGTACAGTCTAAGCAGGGGGGTCTAGCTCATCATCAGATAACCTTCAAATATCCAATACATATTTCCAATGAGACATGACTTTTGCAAGTGTTTTACTGGATCATTGTTGTCATGGAAATAGGATTGAGCTAATATTAATATTACCTAGCATATGGTAAAACTATGATTATGAAGAAGATGTTATTCATGTAATTGTTTAAATTTCTGTGAAATGTGCCTATGTCCTGGATCCCTATATATATTTATATATATATTTATATAAAATATATGACATATATTTATATAAAATATATATATAATATATATATTTTTTTGAGACAGAGTCTCACTAGAGTACAGTGGCACAATCTTGGCTCACTGCAACCTCCGCCCCCAGGGTTCAAGCAATTCTCCTGCCTCAGCCTCCCGAGTAGCTGGGACCACAGGTGCCCACCACCACGCCTGACTAATTTTTTTGTATTTTTGGTGGAAACGGGGTTTCACCATATTGGCCAGGCTGGTCTCAAACTCCTGACCTCATGATCCGCCTGCCTCAGCCTCCCAAAGTGCTGGGATTACAGGTGTGAGCCACCGCGCCCGGCAGATCCCGAATTTTTTTAATTTTTATTTATTTAATTGTAGAGAAAAACCTTGTTTTTAACAAAAGCATTTCCCCTTGACTGATTAAGTACCCATATAGTCAAAATACATGGGTACTTAATCCTGGGGATTTTGCCAGGCTTTAGGCATAGCACAGGACACAAAGTCTCACTATGCATTTTGTTTACAATGCTGTTGCTATACTCAAAATAAAAAATACAAAAATAAGGAACTGAGCTGAATGTATAGCCACCTCAGGAGATACTTAAGATTGTTTTTATTTATTCATTTTTAATAAACTTATAATGTGATTTTCTTAAGAGTGGCTTGCTTTACTAAGTCAATACTCAGCAAATATTTGAGTATTTGATAAACAATATAATAAATGCTAAAATGTCGACTTGGAAGCAGGGCGAATTTGAAGATTCCAGACAACTGGTTCCCAGTTAATTGAGGTTTTAGCTGGGCGCGGTGGCTCATGCCTGTAATCCCAACACTTTGGGAGGCCGAGGCGGGCAGTTCACCTGAGGTCAGGAGTTTGAAACCAGCCTGACCACCATGGTGAAACCCTGTCTCTGCTAAAAATACAAAATTAGCCAGGCGTGGTGGCAGGTGTCTGTAATCCCCTCAGAAAATGAAAACCCTTCTATCTTTGTGAAAATTATGTAAAAATGACTTCCTCTTGTTAGTGGAGCAGGCTGCCTGCCTCCCTCCTGCTGTGCAGAGCTATGTTGGACTGTAGCCATGCAGGAGCCTTTTCTACGTAGCAACCAATAAATAAAAAATTTTAAAAAAAAAAACAAACCTTTGTCATTGGCCAGATCTCTATTTGGAAACAGGCATAAATTCACTAGTCTTACTTTAGCTACTGGAATTGCATCTTAGCAGAGAGAGAAGGAAAAGAACACGGCTTTTTAGAGCACATTATGCATCTAACTAGTGTGAACTCCACAGCAGACTAGTCACAGCAGATAAGTGAAGACGAAGAAAAAGCAGTACTTAATGACACAGCACATTTACCTCTTTAATTCGCAGAAACGTCTGGTGTTGTCCTAGTTCATGTAGCCCAAGGTGGGACAGGGGATAGACTTTAAAAAGCAACAACACTTTGGCTTGATATTTTGTTTAAAAACAATGTTAGCCAAGCGTGGTGGCAGCTCACTCCTGTAATCACAGCACTTTGGGAGGCTGAGGTGGGAGGATCACTTGAGACCAGGAGTTAGAGACCAGCCTGGGCAACATAGTGAGACCCTGTCTCTACAAACAAACAAAAAAATTTTTTTTTAATTTAAAAGTTAGCAGGGTGTGCCGGGCGCGGTGGCTCAAGCCTGTAATCCCAGCACTTTGGGAGGCCGAGACGGGCGGATCACGAGGTCAGGAGATCGAGACCATCCTGGCTGACACGGTGAAACCCCATGTCTACTAAAAAATACAAAAAACTAGCCGGGCGAGGTGGCGGGCGCCTGTAGTCCCAGCTACTCGGGAGGCTGAGGCAGGAGAATGGCATGAACCTGGGAGGCGGAGCTTGCAGTGAGCTGAGATCCAGCCACTGCACTCCAGCCTGGGCGGCAGAACGAGACTCCGTCACAAAAAAAAAAAAAAAAAAAAAAAAAAAACAGTTAGCAGGATGTGATGGCTCATTCCTGTGGTCCCAGCTACTCAGGAGGCTGAGGTGGGAGAACTGCTTGAGCCCAGGAGTTTAAGACTGCAGTGAGCTATGATCTCACCACTGTACTGCAGCCTGGGTGACGAAGACAGACCCATCTCTAAAAAAATAAAATAAAATATTAAAAAAAAAAAAAAAACAGTGATGTGAGCTCATCCAGAAAAAGTTTGTAGAGAAAGCCCTTCAGGTGCCTGTGTTGGCCAGGCTCAGAATGAGGGAACTAGCACCAATACTTTAAATTTTCCTTCCTAGGGCTCCTTTTTAAGACTTTCAAAGCAGCTTTACTCATCTCATATTCATCTTCCCAAGAGCCATCTATTGGACTAGTAGGATTTATACAAGAAACTTGGCCAAAGACGGATTTAGTGACTTGTCCAAGGTCAAAGTGAGTTTTCAACAACTCCAGGAATCAAGTCCAGGTTTCCAGCCCTACTGGCAGATCCCCCTTCACACACTGGAAAACATTCTTTCCCTCACCCATCCCTTGCCCTGTTCTGTTCTCAGACTGTGTTGATGCCCACGCTGAAAATAGAATCTCCCTACCACTGCCAGAGCTCTTCTCGTCACTGCCGGGCAGTGGGAGAGTTATAAGAAGGTGGCAATGGCCCATTCGGGCTTCTCTCCAGAACTGCCCCCAATTATGACTGCCAGATTTAGCAAAAACAGTAATATGAGATACCCAGTTAAATTTGAAATTCAGATAAGCAAAGAAAATTTGTTTAGGATAAGTATGGCACATGCAATATTTGGGACACACTTACACAAAACATTTGTAACTTATCTAAAATTCAAATGTAACACGATGGGTCAGGCGCGGTGGCTCACACCTGTAATCCCAGCACTTTGGGAGGCCAAGGCGGGTGGATCACCTGAGGTCAGGAGTTCGAGACCAGCCTGGCCAACATGGTGAAACCCCATCTCTACTTAAAATACAAAAATTAGCTGGGCATGGTAGTGCACACCTGTAATCCCAGCTAATGGGGAGGCTGAGGCAGGAGAATCGCTTGAACCAGGGTGACAGAGGTTGCAGTGAGCCGAGATTATGCCACTGCACTCCAGCCTGGGAGACAGAGCAAGACTCCGTCTCAAAAAAAAATTTAACGGGATGTCCTGTGTTGTATCTGGCAATCCTGCCCCCATCCTTCCCCACATCTACCCTGGCACCCACATACAGGAGTATTTGAAGGGCAACATCCTCACCCAGGACACAAGGAGCAACACACAGACGTCCTTCCTTCCAAAACCTAGGAAGGTTCTTTTCAACTCAATTATGCAAAATGATTCTGCAATCAATCTCTCAGAGAATTAGGCTCCTAGGTATTTTAGAGGCTTTTTTTTTTTTTTTTTTTTTGAGACGGAGTCTCGCTCTACCGCCCAGGCTGGAGTGCAGTGGCCGGATCTCAGCTCACTGCAAGCTCCGCCTCCCGGGTTCACGCCATTCTCCTGCCTCAGCCTCCCGAGTAGTTGGGACTACAGGCGCCCGCCACCGCGCCCGGCTAGTTTTTTATATTTTTTAGTAGAGACGGGGTTTCACCGTGTTAGCCAGGATGGTCTCGATCTCCTGACCTCGTGATCCGCCCGTCTCGGCCTCCCAAAGTGCTGGGATTACAGGCTTGAGCCACCGCACCCGGCCTAGAGGCTTTTTTTTTAATTGCAATGATATTTATGGATTTGTTTCCAAATACAAAAGTAATATATATGTATTTCCAAAGTTGGCTGCAACTATGTCTCCCATCCCACTTTTCTACAAAGTGACCAAGAGGTGGTTTCTGTGTCCCTTTCTTCATAAATATGGACAGGCTTAAGACTTGTAGAAGTTCAAACTGAATATGGATAGCTTGAATATGGATGGGTTTGTGACTTGAAGTATGGACTGGCTTGCGACTTGCAGAAGTTCAACTTCTCTTGAGCTGTCATGAGAGTCCAACTACACCAAGGCCAGCATGCTGGTAGGAAGCCAGGCTACATGGAAAAGCCACAAATAGGGGCTGCAGGAGGCAGACCAGGCTTTTTTGTTGTTGTTGTTATTGAGATGAAGTCTCACTCTGTCCCCAGGCTGGAGTGCCATGGCACAATCTCAACTCACTGCAACCTCCACCTCCCAGGCTCACGCAGTTCTCATGCCTCAGCCTCCTGAGTAGCAGGGACTACAGGCATATGCCACAACGCCTGGCTAATTTTTTGTATTTTAGTAGAGATGGGGTTTCACCATGTTGTCCAGGGTGGTCTTGAACTCCTGAGCTCAGGCGACTCATCCACCTCGGCCTCCCAAAGTACTGGGATTACAGGCGATGTCAGAGATCCTATATATCTTTTTGTTTTGTTTTGCTTTTTTGAGACGGAGTTTCACTCCTGTTGTCCTTCCTGACTGGAGTACAATGGCGCCATCTCAGCTCACTGCAACTTCCGCCTCCCGGGTTCAAGCGATTCTCCTGCCTCACCCTCCCAAGTAGCTGGAATTACAGGCATGTGCCACCACACCCAGCTAATTTTGTAATTTTTTTTTTTTTTTGACATGGAATCTTGCTCTGTCACCCTGGCTGAAGTGCAGTAGCACAATCTCAGATCACTGCAACCTCTGCTTCCCGGGTTCAAGCGATTCTCCTGCCTCAGCCTCCTGAGTAGTTGGGATTACAGGCGCCCACCACCATGCCCGTCTAATTTTTGTATTTTTAGTAGAAATGGGTTTCACCATGTTGGCCAGGCTGGTCTCGTACTCCTGACTTCATGATCTGCCCTCCTCAACCTCCCAAAGTGCTGGGATTACAGGTGTTAGCCACCACACCCAGCCTAATTTTGTGGTTTTTTTAGTAGAGACGGGGTTTCACCATATTGATCAGGCTGGTCTCGACCTCCCAACCTCCAGTGATCCACCTGCCTCAGCTTCCTAAAGTGCTGGGATTACAGGCGTGAGCTGCTGTGCCTGGCATCAGACCATCCTTTAATGTCCTCCTAGCCCAGGTGTCAGGCAGGTGAGCAAATTAGCCTTCTGATGATTCCAGCCTCCAGCTGTTTAGTCACTTTCCAGCTAAGGTCTGAGACAGGATAAAGCAGAAAGAAGCCATCCCTACTCTGACCTTCCAAATTCTTGATCCCAGAACTTGTTGACATAATAAAATAATTGTTCTTTTATGTCACTAAGTTTGCAATGGTTTATAATGCAGCAATAATAATTAGAACATAAAACCTGCTTGTTGCAGAAACTTCAAGAAAGAAAATAATCGCCTGTAAGTCTATATGCAAAGGCAATTGCTTTTAACATTTTGAGCTATGTGCTTCCAATACTTTTCTATGGCCATATGGACACATTTTTCTACTTAAGCAAGCACAGTATCGTGGAACAGGTGCCATTCTATGCTCTGATTTTTTACCTCGACAACATTAGTTGAAAATCAGCCAGGTGCCGTGGTTCACGTCTGTAATCCCAGCACTTTGGGAGGCCAAGGCAGATGAATCATTTGAGCCCAGGAGTTCCAGACCAACCTAGGCAACATGGTAAAACTCCATCTCTACCAAAAATAAGAAATTAGGTGGGCTAGTGGCACATACCTGTAGTTCCAGCTACTTGGGAGGCCGAGGCAGGAGGATCCCTTGAGCCTGGGAGATCCAGGCTGCAGTGAGCGATGGCTGTGCCACTGCACTCCAGCCTGGGAGACAGAGTGAGACCCTTTCTCAAAAAAAGAAAAGAACAATCTTTCCATTTTATTGAACAATAATGTCTTTGACAATAATAACTGAAATAGCTATTACTAAGAATTTACCTTGTCTCTCTCTTTTTTTTTTTTTTTTTTTTTTTGAGACAGGATCTCACTCTACCATCCAGGATGGAGTGCGGTGGCAAGAGCTCAGCTCACTGCAGCCTCCACCTCCTAGTTTCAAGCAACCCTCGTGCCTCAGCCTCATGAGTAGCTGGGATTACAGACACACACCACCACACCCAACTCATTTTTGTATTTTTAGTAGAGAAGGCGTTTTACCATGTTGCCCAGGCTGGTCTCGAACTCCATCCAAGTGATCCACCTGCCTCAGCCTCCCAAAGTGCTAGGATTACAGGCATGAGCCACAGCACCCGGCCAGTATTTAATTTGTTTCTATTTGTTTATTATTATAAAAACAACTACAACAATAATCGTTATACATACATCTTTGCATTCAGATGAAAATATAAAGATAGTATTTTTTCCTTAAGATAAACTCCTAGAAATGGAATTCCTGATCAAAAGTCTTGCATAATTTTTAAGGCTTTTAATAGATATAAACTTTCCTCCAAAAACAGCTCTGCTTTTTATTAACAGGTTAAATTATTTTATGCTGCCAACAATAGTGTATGATTGCTTATGTCTTCACATTCTCACTAGCAAGAGATACAATGATCATTTTAAATTTTGGCCAGGCACGGTGGCTCATGCCTATAATCCCAGCACTTTGAGAGGCATAGGCAGGCGGATCATTTGAGGTCAGGAGTTTGAAACCAGCCTGGCCAACATGGTGAAACCCCGTCTGTACTAAAAATACAAAACAATTAGCTGGGCATGGTGGTGCACGCCTATAATCCCAGCTACTTGGGAGGCTGAGGCAGGAGAACTGCTTGAACCCAGGAGGTGGAGGTTGCAGTGAGCTGTGATAGTGCCACTGCACTCCAGCCTGGACGACAGAGCAAGACTCCATCTCAAAAAAATAAATAAATAAAATAAAAAATAAATTTCACCAATTTCGTGAACAAAAATTACAATTCAGCTGGACACAGTGGCTCACACCTGTAATCCCAACACTTTGAGAGGCCAAGGCAGCAGGATGGCTTGAGCCCAGGATTTCACAACCAGCCTGGGCAAGATAGTGAGACCCTCACTCCAGCCTGGGCGACAGCCCAACTCCATCTAAAAAAAAAAAAAAAAAAAGATAGCGAGACCCAGTCTCTGAAAAAAAAAAAAAAAAGATAATTCATTGTTATCAGGGTGAACACTGCTTACCTGTTTATTATTAGCCATTTTTGTTCCTTTTTTGGCACGAATTGCCTCATCTTGTCCTTTGCCCATTTTTCTATTGGAAGAGTTATCATCTCTTGGTGATTTGTAAAAGCAATTTCATTATTAATTATACCAATCCTTTCATATATGTAGAAAAAATGTTTGAGTTCGTCATCTGTCTTTTATTGAAGATGCATTTCAAATATCAAATATATTTGAAAGATAAATAGCATCTGTGAAATTGAATACTATTTTATGTGCACTTGGCTATGCCCTAAAATGTCAACTTATTATCCCTAAAGGCATATTTATTGATGTTTATCAAGAATAGAAGTTGACTGGGCACAATGGCTCACCCCTGCAATCCCAGCACTTTGGGAGGCCGAAGCAGGTGGATCACCTGAGGTCAGGAGTTCAAGACCAGCCTGGCCAACATGGTGAAACCCCCTCTCTACTAAAAACACAAAAAATTAGCCAGGCATGGTGGCAGGCACCTGTAATCCCAGATATTCAGGAGACTGAAGCAGGAGAATCGCTTGAACCTGAGAGACAGAGGCTGCAGTGAGCTGAGACCATGCCACAGCACTCCAGCCTGGTCAACAGAACGAGACCTCGTCTCAAAAAAAAAAAAAATAGGAAAAGAGACAAGGTGTGGTGGCTCACGCTGTAATCCCAGCACTTTGGGAGGCTGAGACAGGAGGCTTGCTTGAATCTAGGAGCTCAAGACCAGCCTAAGCAACATAATGAGACTCTGTCTCTATATTTAAAATATAAATACAGGAGAAGAAATCAAACACAGAAGAAGTGGAGACAAGCAAAAAAAAAGTACACACATTGAAACCAACTCTAGGGGCCAGGCACAGTGGCTCACACCTGTAATCCCAGCACTTTGGGTGGCTGAGGCGGGCAGATCACAAGGTCAGGAGTTCGAGACCAGCCTGACCAACATGGCAAAACCCCGTCTCTACTAAAAATACAAAAATTAACTGGCGTGGCGGCGCAGGCCTGTAATCCCAGCTACACAGGAGGCTGAGGCAGGAAAATTGCTTGAATCTGGGAGGTGAAGGCTGCAGTGAGCCGAGATTGTGCCATTGCAGTCCAGCCTGGGCAACAGAGCGAGACTCTGTCTCAAAAAAAAAAGAGAAGAAAAGAAACCAAGTGTAGCACTCTAGCTGAAACAAAAAAGGAAGTGGTGAAGAGCACAGACTTTAATAATGATAATAACAATTTTTATTATATTACATATTGCAAAATATCATAATTGTTATATTTATGTCATAAATAAGATGTATAATAACATTTATATTATAGATATGATAGTCATTGTATTTAAAATAGTATATGTATTAAATATATTGTTACATTTAATATAATAATTCTTATAATAACTAACATTCAGCATTTTACATGCAGTTTATATGCATTTTGTCATATATTCCCCCAGTAACACTTTAGAAGCTACTATTAATATTTCCAATTTATAATTGAGGAAGTGAGGCCTACCAGAGGTCCAATGACTAGTAAATGCTATCGTCAGAGGACTGTTCTCATGCCTCAGCCTGAGTGCTCAAACACTAAACATTACCACCTCCCCTGGACAACTTACCCAACTTCTGCAAATCTCACCTTCTGTACTTGGTCTTTTGAATATGAAATGACATCATGTACATGTGGTGCTTACACAGGCCTAGCATACAATAAATACACCCTCAACAAAGGTGTGACATCACCCTGATCGTCTTCATCATCACCACGTGGCCTCTAACACACCTCAAGAGCTGTCCCAGCATATCAATGCCCCTTTCCATACCAGCGGACATTTTTTCCTAATCACGCCTCACCATGAAATTTTAATACTATGGATATACCATGTATCTCTGTATGTATTGTGGCTCTTCGGAAGCCACAAACCATTGTAATAGCTGTTGAAATAAATATCTGTGATTTTTTGTCCCTTCTCTCCCCCAGAATTAATTCCCACCTCTTAGTAATGATGTTGCCCCCACTACCCTCTCAAACCTCCCTCCTGAGAGGGCTTGGTCTATGTTACCTGGAAATCCTCTGGTGGGCCTGTCTTCCATGTCAAGGCCCACACGCTAATGTGGTTCCTCTGTGCAACATTGCCCATGCGAGCCACAAGCAGATGCAGGACCGTCCACTTAAAACCCAGCCTCAATTCAGACATGTAAAAGCTCCACAAGAACAAATACACAAATTAAGGCAAACATATTGATCACCTATTTTTTTGGTTCACTTTTTTTTTTTTTTCTTTTGAGATGAGGGCATCACCCTGTCACGCAGGTTGATGTGCAGTTGTGGGATCTCAGCTCACTGAAACCTCTACCTCTTGGGCTCAAGTGAGTCTCTCACCTCAGCCTCCTGAGTAGCTGGGCCTACAGGTGTGCACCACCATGCTATAGGCACGTACCACCATGCCTGGCTAATTTTGTAGAGGGAGTTTCACCATGTTGCCCAGGCTGGTGTTGAACTCTGGGGCTCAAGCAATCCTCCCGCTTCAGCCTCCCAAAGTGCTAGGATTACAGGCTTGAACCACCACACCCAGCCTTTCCTTCACTGTTAAAGAGAAAAGAATTATTACTGCTGCCAGGCAAGGTGGCTGATGCCTATAGTCCCAGCTACTCCAGAAGCTAAGATGAAGTATTGCTTGAGCCCAGGAGTTAGAGCCCAGCCTGGGCAACATAGTGAAATTCCATCACTGATTTTTTTTTTTTTTTTTTTTTTGAGACAGTCTTGCTCTGTTGCCAGGCTGGAGTGCAGTGGCACAGTCTCGGCTCACTGCAACCTCCACCTCTCGGGTTCAAGCGATTCTCCTGCCTCAACCTCCCAAGTATCTGAGACTACTGGCATGCACCACCACACCCAGATAATTTTTGTATTTTTAGTAAAGACAGGATTTCACCATACTGGCCAGGGTGGTCTCGATCTCTTGACCTCGTGATTCACCCGCCTCAGCCTCCCAAAGCGCTGGGCTTACAGGCATAAGCCACCGTGCCCGGTCCTGTCACAGATTCTTTTTGAAAAGATGAGCCTGGACAAATTATCTTGTCTGGGTTAAATCAACATGACCTTCTATGTGTTTTATACACCATTATATGATATATAATCAATCTGATTATGAAAACTGATTAAGAAGTGATGCTACATAATAGCTTCGAGTTATTAAACCATTGACTAATGAGTCTTCTGCATTCACTGCAAGACCACAAATTTTTCAGCATTCTACATTTTGTTTTAAATAACCTAATTTTCTACTCAAGGTCAGAAAGATACTGTGTTCATGAATTGGGATGGAGTGGGTCTTTGCTGAGTATTAAGAAATAAAAATGATCATTTAGCAACTAGGAAAGAGGATAATCCATTGCTGAAAATAGTGTCCTCAATCAGCTTGGAAGGTTCACTGTGGAAGAAAATGTACCCAGGCAAACATCCAGTGACTTACCACCTTGCCAGAATAGCCCTCCTCCTGATGTGTGTTTTGGACTCCATTCTTTTTATACCAAACACAGCCCTGCCTCACCCTCAAATTCTTTCTAGTGAATTACACTTTGGTAGCAAGATTTCAGTCTACAACAAGGAAATGTTAAAAGAACCACATGGCATTCATATTTATCATAAGAATGCTGTAGAGGATGTTGGTCACTGCACAAAAAGATGTCTTCTACTAGACAGTAGAAATTATCTTTGGTTTCACACCCAGGAGTAGTTGTACTTCCCCTTAGCAACCAGTTTATTTTTAGATACACACCATGAACCCTAGAGTCTTGGCATTTGCAGGTTTGATCTTTGCCTGTTCAATTGTTCAAAAGAGATATGTCAATTGTTTAACTCACAACCACTGTAAAGCCAGGATGTGATATGAAACTCTTGCTAATGAGTGAACCTGACGTCTCAGTGCACATTAGGACAGCTTTGCTGTTCAACAACACATGCTGAGGGACTGTCACTGTTCTTTGCCACACTGTCCTGTCTGACCGCACCGTCCTCCTCGGGCTGGCTGCTAAAAAGCTGAAAGGTAGTTTCAGTACATTCTGTACATTCTGGGCTCTACCCTCATTCTTCGTAACGATTCCATCCCAATGCAAATAAGTTAGAGTTTCTAGGTGCCCTTCCAAAGGGCCCAATGGTCCGCACGGTGTCACTTCACCCTGAGCAAGGTCACCTGGGAGCTGGGCTCAGCAACAGGACAAAACTGAGCGTCTCACCCGTGCTCAGAGCCACCTCACGAACAGAAATGTTCGCTTCATGGGAAGAGCTCCGTCTTGGTGGAAGAGAGAGATGAGGGATGAGGGATGAGGGAAAATAAGAGGAAGTGAAATACTCGCCTTTCTCCCACTCTAGGAAAAGGGGTCATCTTTCCTGGCGAGTGAGGGAGAGAGGGCCAATTCCAAACATGGAGCGTTGAGAATTACTTCTGGGTATGCCCAGCAGAGGGCGCTCTGGTATAGGTAGAAATAACAGCAGAGTCAGCCACTCCTGGGGAAAATCCGGAGGTTTAGCTTGGTTGCCTGGCTAGCTCCAAAACTGGTATACAGGGACTTGGGACAACATTCTGAATGGAAGCCCGAAGGAATTCAAAGTTATGCTTACATAGAAGGAGATGGCGTGCAATTGCCCAGAGAAATCCTTGCAGCTTCAACAGCCCTTCCCAAGAAGCCACCCCTTAGAACAGTTACCAAAAATACGTAAAATATTTCCAGCTATGAAGAATTCTTTTAGGCGGCGCCGTGACGCGCCTCGGGAACGGTCCTCGGGCGCGCGCCGCTCTCTAACCCTCGGGCCTCAGAAGTCGGTGCCAGTGACTGGAGGAGGCGGCGGCGGCGAGCGGGTCCTTGTGGGCTACAAGAATCCTGCAAAAATGTCCCTCTATCCATCTCTTGAAGACTTGAAGGTAGACAATGTAATTCAGGCTCAAACTGCTTTTTCTGCAAACCCTGCCAACCCAGCAATTTTGTCAGAAGCTGCTGCTCCTCTCTCTCAAGATGGAAATCTATCCCAAACTATATCCGGAGCTCTTTCAATACATGGATGGGTCTGAGTTGAAATGAAGAAGAAATACGTGCAAATGTGGCCGTGGTTTCTGGTGTATCAATTCAGAGGCAGTTGGTAGCAAGACCTTCCGGTATGATGTGTATGGTGGTTCCTGTAACTGATAATGATGCTGGAATTCGGAGAGCAGAAATTAAGCAAGGGATTCGCGAAGTCATTCTGTGTAAGGATCAAGATGGAAAAATTGGACTCCGGCTCAAATCAATAGATAATGATATATTTGTTCAGCTAATCCAGGCTAATTCTCCAGCCTCATTGGTTGGTCTGAGATTTGGGGACCAAGTATTCCAGATCAGTGGTGAAAACTGCAGGGTGGAGCTCTAATAAAGCGCACAAGGTGCTCAAACAGGCTTTTGGAGAGAAGATTACCCACATGACAATTCGTGACAGGCCCTTTGAACGGAAGATTACCATGCATAAGGATAGCACTGGACATGTTGGTTTTACATTAAAAACGGAAAAATAGGCTGGGCGCGGTTGCTCACGCCTGTAATCCCAGCACTTTGGGAGGCCAAGGCGGGTGGATCACGAGGTCAGGAGTTCAAGACCAGCCTGACCAACATGGTGAAACCCCCGTCTCTACTAAAAATACAAAAATTAGCCGGGCATGGTGGCGGGAGCCTGTAATCTCAGCTACTCAGGAGGCTGAGGCAGGAGAATCGCTTAAACCCGGAAGGCGGAGTTTGCAGTGACTGGAGATCAGGCCACTGCACTGCACTCCAGCCTGGGCAACAGAGTGAGACTGCGTCTCAAAAAAAAAAAAAAATTAGCTGAGCATGGTGGCGGGCGCCTGGCTACTTGGGAGGCTGAGGCAGGAGAATCGCTTGAACCTGAGAGGTGGAGGTTGCAGTGAGCCAAGATCTCACCATTGCACTCCTGCCTGGATGAAAAGAGCAAGACTCCGTCTCAAAAAAAAAAAGAAAAAAAAAAGGAAAATTAACATCCACAGTGAAAAATAGCTCTGCAGCTAGAAATGGTCTTCTCACAGAACATAACATCTGTGAAATCAACGGACAGAATGTCATTGGATTGAAGAATTCTCAAACTGCAGACATACGGTCAACATATGAGACTGTAGTTACTACTACAGTCATGCCTCCTTTTATCTTTGAACTATTTATTTATTTATTTATTTATTTATTTATTGGCAGAGCCCCACTCTGTCACCCAGGCTGGAGTACAATGGTGCAATCTTGGCTCACTGCAACCGCCGTCTCCCGGGTCCAAGCGATTCTTCTGCCTCAGCCCACCAAGTAGCTGAGATTACAGGCACCTGCCACCACAACCGACTAATTTTTGTATTTTTGGTAGAAACGGGGTTTCGCCATATTGCCTAGGCTGCTCTCGAACTCCTGACCTCATGATCTGCCCACCTCAGCCTCCCAAAGTGCTGTGATTACAGGCATAAGCCACCGCACCGGGCCATGAACATATTATTAAGCGGATGGCACCAAGCATTACGAAAAGCCTAATGCATCACACCATTTCTGAGGTTTAAAATTCATGGCACCATGGAAATGTAGCTCCAGTTTCCTTGTTTGGCAACTTCTGTATTATGCACATGAAGCTTTCCTGGAGCCAGCAAGCATATGCTGCATGAGGACCTTTCTATCTTACATTATGGCTGGGAATCTTACTGTTTCATCTGATACCTTGTTCAGATTTCAAAATAGTTGTAGCCTTATCCTGGTTTAATAGACGTGAAATTTTCAAGAGATTACTGACAGTCCTAAAATAGTTTCTCTACTGGAAACCTGATGCTTTTATAAATCATTGTGATTAGGATGACTGATACAGGCTTAGCTTTGCGTGAGAACCAGTCACCTTTCTCCTAGGTAATGAGTAGTGCTGTTCATATTACCTTAGTTCTATAATATATTTCCATTTTTAACATGCTACCATAGTACATTTAGAATGATTGCCTTTGAGGCCGGGTGCAGTGGCTCATGCCTGTAATCCCAGCATTTTGGGAGGCCGAAGCAGGGGGATCACCTGAGGTCAGGAGTTCGAGACCAGCCTGGCCAACATGGTGTAACCTCATCTGTACTAAAAATACAAAAATTAGCCAGGTGTGGTGCTGCGTGCCTGTAATCCCAGCTACTCGGGAGGTTGAGGCAGGAGAATCACTTGAACTCAGAATGTGGAGGTTGCAGTGAGCCAAGATCACATCACTGAACTCCAGCCTGGGCAACAGAGTGAGACTCCGTCTCAAAAAAACAAAAAAAAAAGTTGCCAGTACTACTTCGCTATATATTTAATGTAAAAATTATTACCCTAAACCAGGATAAACTTTTGATTCCCCTTTTGGTCATTTGTATATTAAGTGGTATAATACTTAATTTTGGCATTTGACTCTTAAGATTATGTAACCTAGCTACTTTGGGATGAACTTAGAATATTTTTCTGGTAATTTGTTTCATTTCCTGATTCCTTTTGCAAACAAAATGGTAGTGACACTTTATTCCGATTTTTTTCTTCTTTTTGGTTTATGCCTATTCTATTTTAATTAAATATGTATACATAAAATTTTTTGAAAAGAATTATTTTATAAATAATTTTTGCCAGGTGCGGTGACTCATGCCTGTAATCCCAGCACTTTGGGAGGCCGAGGCTGGCGGATCACGAGGTCAGGAGATCGAAACCATCCGGGCTAACACGGTGAAACCCCATCTCTACTAAAAATACAAAAAATTAGCCAGACATGGTGGCAGGTGCCTGTAGTCCCAGCTACTCGGGAGGCTGAGGCGGGAGAATGGAGTGAACCTGGGAGGCAGAGCTTGCAGTGAGCCGAGATTAAGCCCCTGCATTCCAGCCTGGGTGACAGAGCGAGGCTCAGTCTCAAAAATAAATAAATAAATAAATAAATAAATAAATAAATAAATAAAATAATACTTTTTCCCCAATATGTCCCATTATACCATCTTTCCAGACTTCAGGCATTCACTTAATAAGCTCATTTTAAGGCCAGGCATGGTGGCTCACACCTGTAATCCCAACACTTTGGGAGGCCGAATCGGGCAGATCACCTGAGGTCAGGAGTTTAAGACCAGCCTGCCAACATGGTGAAACCCCATCTCTACTAAAAATATAAAAATTAGATGGGTGTGTGGTGCGTGTCCGTAATTCCAGCTACTCGAGAGGCTGAGACAGGAGAATCGCTTGAACCCAGGAGGTGAAGTTTGCAGTGAGGCAAGATCAGGGCACTGCACTCCAGCCTGGGCGACAGATCAAGACTCTGTCTCTAAATAAATAAATAAATAAATAAATAAATAAATAAATAAATAAATAAGTTCATTTTAAGTGCCTTTTATAGGCAAGGGAGATGCTAGATGCTGGGGAGATTTGAAAGGTGTGAATCCAGTCTCTGTCTATCGTGAATTTATGATCTAAAAGTGGAGATTAGACATACACAAATTATCATATTCTACAAGCCAGAATGTGGCCAACACCATCAGAGAGGCACAAATAGGTTACAGCAGACAAGGAAAGCTCACATGAAACAGAATAATGAAGAAACGTTTGAGGTTCAGTGCTTGCCATGCTGCTCCCAAGCCCGGTCGGTATTCCAGGAGAGGTTTCAGGCACCTACAGATGCCCCATGATTAGAGGCATCAATTCCTCTCAGAGGTGAAACCCTATGAAAATCATTACCGCTAGCCTTACAGCACTTCCAGACTTGACACTAGAACCTTGTGTGTCTTCAGTCCTCAGTACTACCCTACAAGGTAAACAGTGTTAGTGTCTCATTGCAGATGAAGACACTGAGGGCAGTGGTCATGTATTAAATGTCATCATCATCAGGATTTGGACCTATATCTGTACTGAAGTCAAAACTCTGCACTGTTCTCATAACTCCATTCTGTCTCTCTCTCTCTTTTTTTTTTTTTTTTTTTGATAGTCTTGCTGTGTTGTCCAGGCTGGGGTATAGTGGCACCATCTCAGTTTACTGCAACCTCTGACTCCTGGGTTCAAGTGATTCTCCAGCCTTAGCCTCCCAAGTAGCTGGGTACTACAAGCATGCATTACCACGCCCAGCTAATTTTTGTATTTTTAGTTAAGACAGGGTTTCACCATGTTAGTCATGCTGGTCTCAAACTCCTGACCTCAAGTGATCCACCTGCCTCAGCCTCCCAAGGAGCTGGGATTACAGGCGTGAGCCACTGTGCCCATCCCATTCTGTCTCTCTCAAGTGAAATACTTCCTAGTAATTGTATTTCACTAAATGACAGTGTTTTAAAGAAGAAATTAAAAGCCAAAGGAGCAAAGCCTTGGTAAATGATGGGCATTATAGGGAAGAAGGGAAGAGGTTTTGTTAAGATGGTCCAGCTGGGCGTGGTGGCTCACACCTGTAATCCCAGCACTTTGGGAGGCCGAAGCGGGCGGATCACCTGAGGTTGGGAGTTTGAGACCACTCTTACCAACGTGGAGAAACCCCGTCTCTACTAAAAATACAAAATTAGCTGCGTGTGGTGGCCTGTAATCCCAGCTGCTCTGGAGGCTGAGGCAGGAGAATCACTTGAACGCAGGAGGCGGAGGTTGCAGTGAGCGGGAGATTTCAGTGAGCCGGAGATCACACGATTGCACTCCCACCTGGGCAACAAGAGCAAAACTCCGTCTCAAAAAAAAAGAAAAGATGGTCCTGATATCACATCCCAGAGGAACACAGCCTTCTCTGTCACTCCTAGGTCTCTTAGGCTACACATTTTTCCTCAGCAAAACCACTAGTTATCAGCCCCCTTTGAATATTAATAATAGTAAGTTCAGATGGCCTTAAATGAATGTCTAATACCTTTGTGCTGAAAGTCAAGCGTATGATAGGAAAATGCTGAGCATCTGTTTTCTACAAATCCTGTAGGTGGCACCCACGTACTGGTTTCAACTGAAAGAACACGTTGACCTTTCAGGAATCATACTAGACACAGATGCATCTTACATAATGACTCCTTTTATTCTAAGTAAGAGAGAAAGAATATAGCCTCACTCCCTGTGCCTTCATCTGAAAATCCTCCCTTTAACAATGCTTGTATCCATCTGGAGCGGACCTAACCCATGCCACCGCAGGAGAAGTGCCAGCTCCCAGGCACCTCTCTAAGGCCAAACAGCCATGTGACCTTGAGCAGGCTCTCACCTCTTAGGGTCCCTGCTTTCTCATCTAGAAAATAAGAAGGATGAGGCCAGGCACGATGGCTCACGCCTGTAATCCCAGCACTTTGGGAGGCCGAGGCCAGGGCAGTGTAAAAACCCCATCTCTGGTAAAAATGCAAAAAAATTAGCCAGGCATAGTGGCGTGCACCTGTAATCCCAGCTACTCAGGAGGCTGAGGCATGAGAATTGCTTGAACCTGGGTTGAGGAGGCTGCAGTGAGCCAAGATTGCACCACTGCACTCCAGCCTGGGTGACAGAGCAAGAATCTAACAATAATAATAAAGTCCCTTCTAACTCATAAATTTTGCTTTGTTCTCCCCCAGAAGGAATCCTGAATGGTCCCTTAGTAAAAGGAAAGAATCTGTGAAATCAGAGTTGAAAGGGACTATAAGGGGAATCCAGCTCAAAAAGCCATTCCACTCTTGGAAATTTTCTGCCATATCTCTCCCAGAAAGTCGTGGTCCTCCAGGAGTCATCAGTCCATTACATCACACAACAACCCATACTCTGTGGGCTTCCAAGCCTTGGCCCTAATCCTACACCCTCAGGTAAGCCTCACCCCTGCTCCAAGGTCTACTTTCTATATTCACACACTTAAGCACACACACACCCAGTTTGTCTTTGTCCCTTTAAACTCTACTACCTAGAAGTGAGTGAAACGCTTCAGGTAAAGTTTAACTAAAGTGGAGTAGAACGGAACCGTCAACTTCCTTGTTCAAAATACTGTACTTTTATTTCACATTATTAATAAACTCCTAAACAACTCAAACCAACTAAAACCGCTTCAGCTACATGATCCAATACGTAGTCACCAATCACATGTGATTATTGGGCACTGACAATATGGCCAATGCAACTGAGAAATTGAATTTTTAGGGTTTTGTTTTGTTTTGTTTTCGAAGGGAAATGGAGTTTCACTCTTGTTGCCCAGGCTGGAGTGCAGTAGCGCAATCTCGGCTCACTGCAACCTCTGCCTCCCGGGTTCAGGGGATTCTCCTGCCTCAGCCTCCCGAGTAGCTGGGATTACAGAAGTGCACCACTACACCCGGCTAAATTTTTTTGTATTTTTAGTAGAGACGGGGTTTCACCATGTTGGCCGAGCTGGTCTCGAACTGTTGACCTTGGGTGATCCACCCACCTCGGCCTCCAAAGTGCTGGGATTACAGGCGTGAGCCACCACGCCCAGCCAAATTTTTAGTTTTATATCATTCAAATATAAAAAACAGACTCAATTCAATTCTTAAATATATATATCAGAGACAAGGTCTCTTCTTTATCTGTGGAGAAGATAAAAAAATAATAATAATAATTTTAAAAAAAAAAAAAAAGAGGCCAGGCACGGTGGCTCAAGCCTGTAATCCTAGCACTTTGGGAGGCCAAGGTAGATGAATTGCATGAGACTAACCTAAACACATGGCTAAACCCCACCTCTACAAAAACAAAAACAAAAAAAATATTTTTTTGATTAGCCAAGCATGGTGGCAGACACCTATAGTCCCAGCTACTTGCAAGGCTGAGTTGGAAGGATCACCTGTGCCTGGAAGGCAGAGGTTATAGTGAGCTGAGGCTAAATTACTGCACTCCTGCCTCGGCAACAGAGTGAGAACCTATCTCAAAAACAAAAAGAGAGAAGAGAGAGAGAGAGAGAGAGAGTCTCACTCTGTCACCTATGCTAGTCTCAAACTCCTGGCCTCAAGTGATCCTCCAGCCTCAGCCTCCAAAAGTGCTGGGATTAGCATAAGCCACCACATCCAGCTGAAAATCTTTTATTTTTATTTTTATTTTTTTTTTAGACATAGAATCTGGCTATCTTGCGCAGAGCAGCCTCAAACTCACTGAGTTCAAACAATCCTTCTACCTTAGCCTCCCAAGTAGCTGGTAAGCCTCACCCCTGCTCCAAGGGCCACTTTCTTTTTTTTTTTTTTTTTTTTTTTTTTTTTTTTTTTTTTTGAGGCGGAGTCTCGCTCTGTCGCCCAGGCTGGAGTGCAGTGGCGCGATCTCGGCTCACTGCAAGCTCCGCCTCCCGGGTTCCCGCCATTCTCCTGCCTCAGCCTCCCGAGCAGCTGGGACTACAGGCGCCGCCACCACGCCCGGCTAATTTTTTGTATTTTTAGTAGAGACGGGGTTTCACTGTGTTAGCCAGGATGGTCTCGATCTCCTGACCTCATGATCCGCCCGTCTCGGCCTCCCAAAGTGCTGGGATTACAAGGGCCACTTTCTAAGGCCAAACAGCCGTGTGACACCAAAGTGCCTCTTTGTGTGTGCGTGTGTGGTTGTATTTTTTTTGAGACACCATCTTACCCTATTGCCCAGGCTGGTCTTGGACTCCTGAGATCAAGCAATCCGCCTGTCTCGGTCTCCCAAAGTGCTGGGATTACAGGCATGAGCCACTGACCCCAACCTTAAATTTAGCTTTTGAATGGAGATATGTTGTACATACAAAATATACACTGGATTTCAAAGACCTTACATAAAAATGTAAATATATCAATAATTTTATATTGATTACATGTTGAACGTGTAATCAATATATTTTGGATATATTTAGTTCAGTAAAAATATATTTTTATAATTAATTTCATCTGCTTCTTTTCTTCTTTTTTTAAGGAATCTACTAGAAATTGCAAAATTTATAATGGCTTGTATTCTTTTTCCATCAGATCGTGCTGCTCCAAATTATTCAAATTAGCTGCCAGTCTGTGAGACTTTCTCATGCAAATTTGTCCAGTTGGGTTTTCAGATTCCATCATAGAACCTTATACTTATTTCCAATTTCCTTTACATTTCTATTTCTTAGATCTCACCTGCCATTCTAGCCAGGCAATATGATCTGATCTTTTCGAATTATGATGCCATATATTTACAGCCCCCTGCAACTTCATGTTATTTACAAATTTGATAAGTAGACTTTATTTATACTCATCCAAGTCTTTGATTAAAATGTTGACAAGAGCCACGCGCAGTGGCTCATGCCTGTAATCCCAGCATTTTAGGAGGCCAAGGCAGGCAGATCACCTGGGCTCAAGAGTTCGAGACCAGCCTGGCAAACATGGAAAAATCCCGTCTCTACTAAAATACAACAATTAGCCAGATGAGATGGGATGTCCCTGTAATCCCAGCTACTCGGGAGGATGAGGCAGGAGGATCATTTGAACCTGGGAGGCGGAGATTACAGTGAGCCAAGATCACACCGCTGTACTCCAGCCTGGGCAACACAGCAAGACTCTGTCTCAAAAAAATAAAATAAAAAATAAAAAATGGTGACAAGGCTGGGCATGTGGCTCATGCTTGCAATCCCAGCACTTTGGAGGCCAAGGCGAGTATATCACTTGAGCCCTGGAGTTCAATGCCAGCCTGGATGACATGGCAAAACCCCATCTCTACTAAAACATACAAAAAGTAATGGAGACCATCCTGGCTAACATGGTGAAACCCTGTCTCTACCAAAAATACAAGAAATTAGCCAGGCATGGTGGCAGGCGCCTGTAGTCCCAGCTACTCAGGAGGCTAAAACAGGAGAATGGTGTGAACCCGGAAGGCAGAGCTTGCAGTGAGCCGAGATGGTGCCACTGCACTCCAGCCTGGACAACAGAGCGAGACTCCATCTCAAAAAAAAATTAGCTGGGCATGATGGCATGCACCTATAGTACTAGCTACTGTAGAGGCTGATGTGGGAGGATCACTTGATCCTGGGAGACAGAGGTTGCAGTGAGCTGAGACCTCACCAGTGCACTCCAGCCTGGGTGACACAGTGAAACCCTGTCTCAAACAATAAAATAAAATGGTGCCAAAGTCAAGGGTAAATACATTGCTATAAATCATTTTTCATGTTAGAAGTGATCCGTTTATTAAGGATTATTCTGTTGGTTTTTTTGTGGGTTTTTTGTTTGTTTTCAGATGGTCTTACTCTGTCGACCAAGCTGCAGTGCAGTGGTGTGATCTCAGCTCCCTGCAGCCTCGGCCTCTCCAGGCTCATGTGGTCCTCCCTTCTCAGCCTCCCAAGTAGCTGGGACTACAGGCACACACCACCATGTCCAACTACTTTTTGTATTTTTTATAGAAACGGGATTTTGCCATGTTGTCCAGGCTGGTTTCGAACTCCTGAGCTAAAGCAGTCCTCCAGCCTTGGCCTCCCAAAGTGTTGGGATTACTGGCGTGAGCCACCGCACCCAGCCCTACATTCCATTTTCAAAACAGTTGAATCGTTAAGGAATCCTTCCTTGTGTTAAGTGGAAATCTGCCTCCTTACAACTTCAACTCATTGGTCTCATTTCTATCCTCTGAGTTCAACCTAATTCTTCTTTCACATAATAGTTATGTATCTGGGCCGTAAGTGCTGCCTTAATTCCATTCACATCCAAACTATCCCTGACACTTTCCTTCTTCATTTGGCATGGTTTTCAATCTCTTCGCCACCCTGGATGCCCATCTCCAACACACTCTAATGAGCTCATCAATGTCCTTCCAAAAACTGCAGTACCCACTACTGAGCACAGGATTCCTGCGATGCATGGCCTCTTTTCTTCCTGACACTATACTTCCTCTAACATAGTATAATGATGTGAGGCAGTCACATTACACTCCTGACACATTCAGAACTTGCCATCTACTAAAATGCATAGATGATTTCATGAATTGATATTTACTATATATGTACCACCAACCATCTATGACAAGCAATGCCGCTCAATGTGTCATAGTGTTCCCTGTGTTAAGTCATGTTTAGCCTAAAGCTGGCTCTTTGTGTATTTTAAGTTCAGCTTGAAGGTTTCTCCATACATAGTGAACTGTAACCTCACTTGAGGTGTAAACAGACTATATAACACACTCTTGTGCCAGTCACTGAGTTTGGGCCAATCACAGGCTTCCAGCTGTTCAAACTGTTTTCAAATAAGGCAAACACTGAGCTGTAACCAATCTGGCTGTATCTGTATCTCACTTCCATTTTATGTATGGCATTTTCCTTTTTCTGTCCATAAAATCCACCATATGGCTGTGCTGGAGTTTCTGAGCCTACTCTGGCTCAGGAGGCTGCCTAACTTGATATCGGTTCTTTCTCAGTTAAACTCTGTTCAATTTAATTTGTCTAAGGTTTTTCCCTTTTTTTTTTTTCTTGACGGAGTCTTGCTCTGTCACCCAGGCAGCTGGAGTGCAATGGTGCTATCTTGGCTCACTGCAACCTCCGCCACCTGGGTTCAAGCGATTCTTCTGCCTCAGCCTCCCAAATATCTGAGATTACAGGCACAAGCCACCACACGCAACTAATTTTTGTATTTTTAGTAGAGACGAGGTTTCACCATGTTGGCCAGGCTGGTCTCAAATTCCCGACCTCAGGTGATCTGCCTGCCCACTTTGGCCTCCCAGAGTGCTGGGATTACAGGCATGAGCCACCATACCTGGCCTAGGTTTTTCTTTTAACACCTGAAAGTTAGAAGTATTCTCAGGTTCCTTTTTTTTTTTTTTTTTTTTTTGAGACGGAGTCTCGCTCTGTCGCCCAGGCTGGAGTGCAGTGGCCGGATCTCAGCTCACTGTAAGCTCCATTCTCCTGCCTCAGCCTCCCAAGTAGCTGGGACTACAGGTGCCCGCCACCTCACCCGGCTAGTTTTTTTGTATTTTTTAGTAGAGACGGGGTTTCACCGTGTTAGCCGGGATGGTCTCGATCTCCTGACCTCGTGATCCGCCCGTCTCGGCCTCCCAAAGTGCTGGAATTACAGGCTTGAGCCACCGCGCCCGGCCTCAGGTTCCTTTTCAACACAATCTTTAATCAGCCACTGACAGCTGACACAGATAAAGCCTATTTGACACCTAAGTGCCAAGTTATTAATATTTCTACCCTCCCCCCCCCGCCCCTGCGCCATACTTCTGCAGCTGATTTTTTTCTGACAAATCAAGGGACTTAACATTTATCCTCAATTGCATTTAGTGATACTTGATTTGGCCCGTCAAGTCCAGTTTTATTATCTGCACACCATAGTGCTTAAAAGAACATCTATGACTCAGCTCAAATGTTTCCCTTCCTCATCTTAGTTTTTTTTTTTATTATTGCTCCCTAATGGTTACTGGAAATTATCTATTTTATTATTTAATGTATTTATTGAAAGAAGTTTTATGTTCTCTTTAGTTTGAAAGTATTTTCATTTCATATTAAATTAGCTGCTTTTTAAATTTTACATGGAATGCTTTTTATGTCCATTTCCATTATAAACTTTTATTGAGAATCTATGGGCTACAGAGCAGTAGCCATCAATATGATCTAGAAAATGTGCATCGCTTGCGAGACCATCTGCTAATTTCAGCAGGAAAGAACCTATCCCTTCTCTTAAACTGGACTGATCTCAATTCATCTCAGAAATTTCTTGCCAGCTTCTGTAGGTTCCATGACCGCTAATACCATTTTCCTGTTTCATTTTCATTGGCATAGAAGTGGGCTGTATTGTATACTTGAAATTTACTGAGTGGGTAGATCTTAAGTGCTCTCACCACAAATAAAGAAAAAGCAGGCCGGGCACAGTGGCTCATGCCTGTAAACCCAACACTTTGGGAGGCTGAGGTGGGCGGATCACCGGAGGTCAGAAGTTCGAGACCAGCCTGGCCAATGTAACGAAACACCATCCCTACTAAAAATACAAAAATTACTATAAATAATTTTTCATGTTAAAAGGGACCCATTTATTAAGGATTATTCTGTTGGATTTTTTGGTGGGTTTTTTGTTTATTTGTTTGTGTGGTGTGGTGGCAGATGCCTGTAATCCCAGCTACTCAGGGCACTGTGGCAGGATAATCACTTGAACCCGGGAGGCGGACATTGCGGTTAGCTGAGATTGTGCCATTACACGTCAGCCTGGGCGACAAGAGAGAAACTCAATCTCAAAAAAAAAAAAAAAAAAAAGAGGATGGGCGTGGTGTCTCACGCCTGTAATCCCAGCTCTTTGGGAGGCCGAGGCGGGCGGATCACGAGGTCAGGAGATCCAGACCATCCTGGCTAACACGGTGAAACCCTGTCTCTACTAAAAATACAAAAAATTAGCCGGGCGTGGTGGTGGGCGCCTGTAGTCCTAGCTACTTGGAGGCTGAGGCAGGAGAATGGCATGAACCCAGGAGGCGGAGCTTGCAGTGAGCCGAGATGGTGCCACTGCACTCCAGCCTGGGCGACAAAGCGAGACTCCGTTTCAAAAAAAAAAAAAAAGAATCGGCCGGGCGCGGTGGCTCAAGCCTGTAATCCCAGCACTTTGGGAGGCCGAGACGGGAGGATCACGAGGTCAGGAGATCGAGATCATCCTGGCTAACACGGTGAAACCCCGTCTCTACTAAAAAAATACAAAAAACTAGCCGGGCGAAGTGGCGGGCGCCTGTAGTCCCAGCTACTCGGGAGGCTGAGGCAGGAGAATGGCGGGAACCCGGGAGGCGGAGCTTGCAGTGAGCTGAGACCCGGCCACAGCACTCCAGCCTGGGCGACAGAGCGAGACTCCATCTCAAAAAAAAAAAAAAAAAAAAGAAAGAAAGAAAGAAAGAAAAGAAAAAGCAAATGGTAACTCTGTGAGGTGATGAGACATTAATTAGCATAATTGTGGTGATTATTGCACAATGTATATGTATATCAAAACATCAAATTGTAAATCTCAAATATATATAATTTTTGTCAATTATACTTAAATAAACCTAGAGAAGAAAGAAGAAACCAGTCAGGCGTGGTAGCTCACCCCTATAATCCTAGCACTTTGGGAGGCCGAGGCAAGCGGATTACCTGAGGACAGGAGTTCAAGACCGGCCTGGCCAACATAATGAAACCCCCGTCGCTACTAAAAATCCAAAAAATTAGCCGGGTACAGTGGCGTGCGCCTGTAATCCCAGCTACTCGGGAGGCTGAGGCAGAAGAATCACTTGAACCTAGGAGCCAGAGATTATAGTGAGCCAAGATCGGGCCACTGCACTCCAGCCTGGGCGACAGAATGAGACTTGGTCTCAAAAAAAAAAAAAAAGAAAGAAAGAAGAGGCATTAGGGCTAGGGAAGAAGATCTGAATCCTTCAACAGCATAAACTGGTACAAGCTTTAGTTCTCCCCTGTGGGTCTATGGGATGCACAGCTGGAGGAGTACTGAAAGAACTGTTCTGTTTTTGAACTTCTACAACCACAGTCTACACACACAATAGGCAAAGAAAAACAAAGAATCACATATCTTCTCTGCTAGTACCCATAAAATTGACAACTGAGGCTCAATGTTCAGTAATGTGGTTCTTCTTAGGAGCAAACAAGATCTTTTGGGAAAGTTGTACTTCAGCCCCCTGGCAAGGGGAAAGTCTTCGGTCCTTGAAGCAGTGTTTCAATCAAATGTTATCCTGCTGGCTAAATATACAGATTTTTACATACCTAGCTGAATTCAGTATTGTAGGACTCCCTCACAAAGATCCGAATGTGTAAGCAGATGTGAGTCACCAAGCACCCTAGCTTACCCATAGACATGCAAACCTAGGAAACAGAATATCACTCTGGAAAACATTTTAGGAAACAGAATGTGATTTAGCTAACTCCTTCATCTCTCCTGTCCTTTATCCAGTCACCATATTATTGGGGACATGATCCTCTGCTAGACAGTCTATAGTCTGATTGAAATTACCCAAAGACAACAGTGTGATGAAGTGGTTTGAGCATTAGAAGCTGCAAGGAGAGATCCATTTTCCAATCCAACTAGGAGGTTAGTGATTATATGTCACTTTGGAAAATCATCACCTCTTTGTTGAAATGAAAACTAAGTCCAAATGCATGTTACTTTGTGTTGGATCAGACCCTCTAACCTTTAGGAAGAGAGGTCAAGGCCCGCTTCCCTCCTGTATTCCCACCCCACAGAGGAGTTCTGATAAAGGACAAAATCCTCTCTACCAGATGCATAATTTAGTAACATTACTGGAGGGTAGAACTTTCTATGGGAGCAGAAACAGTGAGAAGGTCCTGCCACCCAATAAAACAAGTGAAAGAAAGAGGGGGTTTAGGGACCCTCCAGCTTGTGAGGTGCTCTCACCTCTAACGCGACCAGCAGGACCCCCGTGGGCCCAGGTTAGAGGAAGCAATCCCAGAACAGATAGATTCCAGCTGGTTCTTCTCTGGGCCTTGAGATAAGAGGAAGAAAGTCTGAGGTTTCCATGCTGTCCCCCCGAAGCTTCTTAGCAAGAGAAACCTGACAGGGATTTGGGACAAGTTTTTAACAAGAACTGAAAAGAAGAATATTGCCTGCGGGCACCAACATCTCAGTAGAGGCTGAGAAAGGGGCTTGGACTGTGGGAATACAGAAACCTATCTTCCAAAATGAGGACCTTTCTGGAGCCGAGCAGCGGTCCACTGCAGTGAAGGGTAGCATTCTGGGGTGGGGTGAGCTGCTTTCCCATCTCGGTTCGGCTTTGCACCAGCTGTGTGACCTTCAGCCTCAGCTCCCACATCTGTAAAATGGGGGTTAATAACAGTATTCACCTCAGAGGGGAGAGACTGAAAACGCTTGAAACACAGAAAGAGATTAGCAGGAAGTCGGTCACAAGGTAAGTGCTCCATCGATATTAGCCATTGTGATTCTAATGAAGCTTTTGAAGCTGAGGTTAGAACATACCAATTTGCTGTCAGCATAATTGGAGCCCTTGATTCATATTATAAAGACCTACATGGAGCCTCAGAAAGGTTAGCATTAGACAAAGAACACCTGGGGCAGTCCCCTGAGAGAATATTTGATAATTGAGGAAGCTTCTGGGTGAGGGCTTATTGGTCCCATCAGCATCCACCTCCACTCCCAGCAGCAGCAGCAATTCAGAACCAAGAATGAAATAAATACGAGGCTCAGTGTTAACAAAGGTACAAGAAAATGTAAAAAGAGGCCAGGCGCAGTGGCTGACGCCTGTAATCCCAACACTTTGGGAGGCCGAGGCTGATGGATTACCTGAGGTCAGGAGTTCAAGATCAGCCTGGCCAAAATGGTGAAACCCCGTCTCTACAAAAATACAAAAATTAGCTGGACGTGGTGGTGGCACCTGTAATCCCAGCTACTCAAGAGGCTGAGGCAGGAGAATCGTTTGAACCCAGGAAGCTGAGGTTGCAATGAGCCAAGATCATGCCATTGCACTCCAGCCTGGGCGGCGGACTGACACTCCTCAAAAAAAAAAAAAAAAAAAAAAAAAAAAACAAACTAGGTGTTGGTGATAGAAAAGCAAAAATATCACACAAAATCCCTGACTTTGTGGTGCTTATGTTCTAGTGGGCAGAGAGAGAGGACAAATATATAACCAATGCAAATATCACACAACCCTATTTAATTATCATGAAGAAAAACGGGAAGATAAGGAGTTAGAGTTTGCTGGGGGAACTTTAGATTAAGTGGGCAGGAAGGTCTTCACAGAGGAGATGACGTTTGAGGAGACAACTGACTGAAGTGACAAATTGGATCCATCTGAGAGGCACTCCCTGCAGAGGAACAAGCACAAAAGCGCTGAGGCAGAGCACTTGGTGGTCAGTGCACAGGAAGGCCCACGGGGCAGGGATAAGCAGTTAGGGGCTTGATTGAAAGGACAACTCACCACCACACACCTGCACTCCATGCACTACGCACTACTTTTTCTTTTTATTTAATTTTATTTATTTACTTTGAGACGGCGTCTCGCTCTGTTGCCCAGGCTGGAGTGCAGTGGTGTGATCTTGGCTCATTGCAACCTCCGCCTCCTGGGTTCAAGCAATTCTTCTGCTTCAGCCTCCCCAGTAGCCACCACGACCAGCTAATTTTTGTATTTTAGTAGAGATGGCATTTCACCATGTTGGCCAGGCCGGTCTCCTGACCTCAAGCAATCCACCCACCTCGGCCTCCCCAAGTGCTAGGATGACAGGCAAGAGCCACCGCGGCTGACCCATGCACTACTTTTTCTTTCTTCCAAGTGCTTATCACTTAACAATCTTTATAATTTACTTCCGGCCGGGCGCGGTGGCTCAAGCCTGTAATCCCAGCACTTTGGGAGGCCGAGGCGGGTGGATCATGAGGTCAGGAGATCGAGACCATCCTGGCTAACATGGTGAAACCCCGTCTCTACTAAAAATACAAAAAACTAGCCGGGCGTGGTGGCGGGCGCCTGTAGTCCCAGCTACTCGGGAGGCTGAGGCAGGAGAATGGCGTGAACCTGGGAGGCGGAGCTTGCAGTGAGCCGAGATCGCGCCACTGCACTCCAGCCTGGGTGACACAGCGCGAGACTCCGTCTCAAAAAAAAAAAAAAAAAAAAAAAATTTACTTCCATGTCATGTTTATATTTGCTATCTCCCCTGGCCAGAACACAAGCCCCCATGGCACGGGGGGGTCTTATTTGCTGCACCTATCCATCCCAAATATCTTAAAACTGGCCTTGCACATGGCATAGAGCTCATGATAAAGACCCAAAGAATTACATGTAAGTAAGCCAAGATACAGACTTACAGTTCATTCTAAGGGCAGTGGCACTTTGGCTATTATTTGAGCAGAAAAATAATATGATCAAACTCAGTTTTGATTGCTTTATCTACTATGAGGGAAAAAAGACCAAAATGAATGAATGAATGAATCTCAGAGTCTGTAACTCCTGCTTTGGGGAGGAGGATTTTTTAGGTGCAATTCAAACTGGAAGCTGCTCTGTGCTAGTATCCAAAAGTTGAGTAGTATCCCTATTGCATCCCCCCGACACCAGCACCTGGCTCGAGGCGGCTCTGAGAGAGATTAGATGAGAAAGATGCAGACAGTGCAGTGAGGCAGACGAAATGGGGAGTTCCAAAAGTGAGCGAACCTCAACTCTTCAGAGCTCTGAGCAACTGCAGAGAGAGACCTAGTGTTTCCGTGGTTGGTATCCATCTGGTACCTATCATCAGGGAGCTGCAGAGAAAGAGCCAGAAAAGAACCAGGGCAGCCACAGGGTTCCGGGTGTGACAGATGAAGACATCTCCTGACATGCCCAGTCCAGTGCCCCACAGCTGCCTCAGGATGAATTAGGGCTTAATGCCAAAGTCACACAACATGGTGTTTGTGATATATTTACTCACGCTTAAGCCAGTGGTTTCAGAAAACAGAAGTCTCACTTAATTGAGTAGTTCAGCCATTCTCAGAGAACACTTTTTTTTTCAGATGGAGTCTCACTTTGTCGCCCAGGCTGGAGTGCAATAGCTCGATCTTGGATCACTGCAACCTCTGCCTCCTGGGTTCAAGGGATTCTCCTGCCTCAGCCACCTGAGTAGCTGGATACAGGTGCCCGCCGCCGAGCCCGCCTTACTTTTGTATTTTTAGTAGAGACAGGGTTTGGCCATGTTGGCCAGGCTGGTCTCGAACTCCTGACCTCAGTTGATCCGCCCACCTCAGCCTCCTAAAGTGCTGGAATTACACGCGTGAGCCACCATGCCTGTCCCCAAAGAACACTTTTGATGTTAATATAAGGTCCTGAATTAAAGAACCTCTTCAGATGTTGGTAAAGTTAACAGTCTCATTAAAACAGACATCCAGGCTAGATGCGGTGGCTCACGCCTGTAATCCAAGCACTTTGGGAAGCCAAGGTCGGTGGATCACCTGAGGTCAGGAGTTCAAGACCTGCCTGGCCAACATGGTGAAACCCCTGTTTCTACTAAATACAAAAAATTAGACAGGAATGGTGGCACATGCCTGTAATCCCAGCGCTTGGGAGGCTGAGGCAGAAGAATTGTTTGAACCCAGGAGGCAGAGGTTGCAGTGAGCTGAGATTGTGCTGTTGCATTCCAGCCCAGGCCACAGAGCAAGACTCCCTCTCAAAAAAAAAAAAAAAAAAGACACAAACAGACATCCAGAGTACATACAGTGTTCCCTTCAGTGGTGCCTTCCTACCATCTGGAGGTGTTACACAGTTTCCTTTCATGCCAGGTTGTTTTAATTATGCAACTTTATTCATCTATAGTATATGTGATAAAGAGCAAAAGATCTGCATATATTCCATATGAATGTCACATTTTTCTACATGTAATTTTTTTTTTGGAGGGGAATAGGGTCTCACTCTGTCACCCAGGCTGGTGTACAGTGTCGTGATCTTGGCTCACTGCAGCCCTGACCTCCAATGCTCAGGTGATCCTCCCACCTCAGCCTCCAGAGTAGCTGGGACCACAGATGTGCACCACCGCACCCAGCTAATATTTTTATTATTATTATTTATAAAGATGGGGGTCTCACTGTGCTGCCCTGGCTGCCTCAAACTCTTGAGCTCAAGGGATGCTCCCACCTCAGCCTCCCGAAGTGCTGGGATTACAGGCATAAGCCACGGTGCCTGGTGTATTTAATTTTTAAGTACACAATGTTTACCTCATTCCATATCAACATTTTCTTTAATTAAATGAGCAATCTGCCTACAGAAAGGCCGCGAGGAGGAAATAGTCACATACACAGAAAGGAATGTACCTTTAGAATGTACCTATAGTTTCTCTTTGACTTACAGCTCCTGGTTTCCTCTTGCAGCTTCTATAATCCTGTGCAAGAGATATTTTACATTTCCTAAAACCTTTTAAAAGCTTGAAGTTTGGTAAATTAGACAGTATCGTCTTTCTTTCTCCTTTGGAAGAAGAAATTGCAGTCTTGTCTTACCTAAATCATTTTATGGGCCATTAATTGAATAGATAATGTTTCTCAGCAAAGGCTGAAGGGTCATTTACCATTTTCAGCTTGACAACTACCTGTGATCACAAGAGTACAATACGGAGAGAGGTGACAGGGAGACTTTTCTTTTTTTTTTTTTTTTTTTTGAGACGTAGTTTCATTGTAGTTGCCCAGGCTGGAGTGCAATGGCATGATCTCAGCTCACCACAATCTCTGCCTTCCGCATTCAAGAGGTTCTCCTGCCTCAGCCTCCTGAGTAGCTAGGATTACAGGCATGCGCCACCACGCCTGGCTAATTTGTATTTTCAGTAGAGATAGGGATTTCTCCAGGTTGGTTAGCCTGGTCTTAAACTCCCGACCTCATGTGATCCGCCAGCTGTGGCCTCCCAAAGTGCTGGATTATAGGAGTGAGCCACTGTGCCCAGCCGACAGGGAGCTTTTATGAAGAGCACAGGCCTGGCTAAAATTAGAAAGCTACAGGTTTTTTTAGTCTCTTATTTTGCATTGACAAATGAGTGAGTGAGATAACTATCAATTTTTTCACGATAATGGATTTTTGTTTTAACTAGAAATTCTTAATATCAAAACATCTCCTAGTTTGATAGTGTTGTTTAGAAAACCAGGGGCTATATTGTATTTTGCTCTTTGAGATTTGAGAAATACCTAGACGAAAGACCAAAGAACTCACATCCAAATACTCACCTTTTGGCCCTTGAGTGCTACATTGTTTTGATGAAGACATAGGGGCTGTGAACTGCTTTCCTAGCCAAGAGTAGTGCTTGGGTTTCTCAGGAAAGAACTCGACAAGTGACTAGGCCACTAGACTCAGAGCAGGGAAAGGGATACTCTCTTGAAAAGATGTCAAACAAACCAAAAAAGGAGTTTCAGTCAGAATTCTGAGCCCTGGCCAGGTGCAATGGCTCACGCCTATAATCCCAGGACTTTGGTAGACCAAGGCGGGTAGATCACTTGAGGTCAGGAGTTAGAGACCAGCCTGGCCAACATGGTGAAACCCCGTCTCTACTAAAAATACAAAAAAATTAACCTGCTGTGGTGGCAGCCACCTGTAATCCCAGCTACTCAGGAGGCTGAAGCAGGAGAATCACTTGAGCCAGGGAGGTAGAGGTTGTAGTGAGCTGAGATCATGCCATTACAAAGTAAGACTCTGTCTGGAAGAAAAAAAAAAAAAAAAGAATTCTGAGCCCTAGGAGAAAATAACAAAATAAAGCTCTTAATCAAAACACCCTCCACGACCAGTTATCCCCCCACCACCCCACAGCCACTAACCTTTGATTGTCTGAAGAGAACATGCTTGATTGAATCAAAGTTATCACAGGAAGGGCTGCGACTACCACTGGCTTGGTCAGTTTCTTCCATCCCGAGGGGCCTAGCATACCCTTTCCTAAAAAAAATTGTGAGCTGGGTGCGGTGGCTCACACTTGTGATCCCAGCACTTTGGGAGGCCGAGGCAGCAGGATCACCTGAACACAGGAGTTCGAGACCAGCGGGGCCAACATGGTGAAATCCCATCTCTACTAAAAATATAAAAATTAGCCGGGCATGGTGGCAGGCACCTGTAATCTCAGCTACTTGGGAGGCTGAGGCAGAAGAATGGCTTGAACATGGGAGGCAGAGATTGCACTGAGCCAAGATCATGCCATTGCACTCCAGCCTGGGTAAGAAGAGCGAAACTCCGTCTCAAAAAATAAATTAAAATAAAATTTACCATTGTAACCATTTTTTGTTGTTGTGTATGGGAAAATAACTGGAACATAAACTTTACCATTTTAACCACTTTTTTTTTTTTTTTTTGAGACAAAGTCTTGCTCTGTTGCCCAGACTAGAGTGCAGTGGCACCATCTCGGCTCACTACAAACTCCGCCTCCCGGGTTCAAGTGATTCTCCTGACTCAGCCTTCTGAGTAGCTGGGATTACAGGCATGCACCACTACACCCAGCAATTTTTTAAATTTTTAGTAGAGACGGAGTTTCACTATGTTGGCCAGGCTGGTCTTGAACTTCTGACCTCATGATCCACCTGCCTCAGCCTCCCAAAGTGCTGGGATTTCAGGCATGAGCCACCGTGGCCAGCCTTGTATTTAACCACTTTTAAGTGTACAGCGTGGTAGCATTAAATACATTCACATTGTTGTGCAATCATCACCACCATCCATCTCTGGAACTTTTTCATCTTTCCAAAAGGGAACGCTCATCCATTAAACACTAACTTCCCATTCCCACCCTCCTCTCAGCCCTAGGCAACCACCATTGTATTTTCTGCTTCCATGAATTTAACTATTCTAAGAACCTTATATAATATAGGAATCACTAGCCTGAGCATCATAGAGCAACCCTGTCTCTACAAAAAAATTAACAAAATTTGCCAAGTATGATGACATACCTTAAGTCCCAGCTACTCGGGAGGCTGAGGTGAGAGGATCGCTTGAGCCCAGGAATTTGAGGCTGCAGCGAGCCAAGACTGTACCACTGCACTCCAGCCTGGGTGACAGAACAAGATCCTGTATCAAAACAACAACAACAACAACAAAAACAAAAACAAAGAAAACAGGAATCATGCTATTTCCTCTTTTACGACTAACTTTTTTGCTTTTTTTTTTTTTTTTTTGAGGCAGAGTTTCACTCTTGTCACCCAGGCTAGTGCAATGGCGCAATCTTGGCTCACTGCAACCTCCACCTCCCAGTTCAAGTGATTCTCCTGGCTCAGCCTCCTGAATAGCTGGGATTACAGGTGCCCAGCACCATGCCTGGCTAATTTTTGTATTTTTAGTAGAGATGGGGTTTTGCCATGTTGGCTAGGCCCGTCTTGAACTCCTGACCTCAGGTGATCCACCTACCTCGCCTCCCAGAGTTCTGGGATTTCAGGCATGAGCCGCTGCGCCTGGGTGAGCTTCTGTTGTTTTAAGCCACTTCACTGATGGTACTTTGTTACAGCAGCCCTAGGAAACTAACACGGAACCCAATACCCAGAAATCACAGTGACAACACACATTCACATTCACATCACTGTTTTGTTTTTTTTTTTTTTTTTTTTTTTTTTTTTTTTTGAGACGGAGTCTCGCTCTGCCGCCCAGGCTGGAGTGCAGTGGCCGGATCTCAGCTCACTGCAAGCTCCGCCTCCCGGGTTCACGCCATTCTCCTGCCTCAGCCTCCCGAGTAGCTGGGACTACAGGCGCCCGCCACCGCGCCCGGCTAGTTTTTTGCATTTTTTAGTAGAGACGGGGTTTCCCCTTGTTAGCCAGGATGGTCTCGATCTCCTGACCTTGTGATCCGCCCGTCTCGGCCTCCCAAAGTGCTGGGATTACAGGCTTGAGCCACCGCGCCCGGCCCTACATCACTGTTATTTTCAAATCTTTTTTTAAATTTTTTTTTTATTTTTTGAAACAGGATCTTGCTCTGTCACCGAGGTTGGAGTGCAGTGGTTCAATCACTGCTCACTTCTGCCTCAACTCCTGGGCTCAAGAGATCCTCAGCCTCCCAAGTAGCTAGACTACAGGTGTGCACCACCACATCTGGTTATTTTTTTCTTTTCTTTTTATTTTCGTAGAGACAGGGTTTTGCCAGATTTCAAAAGGCCACCTGGGCCTCCCAGAATGTTGGGATTATAGATACAGCCACCATAATGTGCCTTTTCATACTTTTTATGAGAGTTGTTGAGCTAGGAGGCTTTCTTGAAGAAATGATCACCTGCAATATTTTCAGATTTCCCTAAGCATTTATGGACCAGTAAATCATAACCTTAGTTAATAGAATTGTCTCTATTGGCCAGAAGGTTTTATTTTTAGTAAATAGATATTTCTTTTTAAAATTTTTATGTATTAGTTAGTTTGTTTGTTTTTAATAATAAAGATAATAGAGATGATGTCTTGCTATATTGCCCAGGCTGGTCTCAAACTCCTGGGCTCAAGCAATGATCCTGCCTCAGACTCCCAAAGTGCTGAGATTACAGGCGTGAGCCACTGGACCCTACCCACGAAGACATTTCTAATCCCTACACTTGACTCACTTCCTTATGAAAATTACAAACCCAAATTTGTTCAATTGTTCCTGAGTCAGATTTATAAAAACAAATTAGAGTCAGAGGTGATGTAGCGAGCCAGAAGGAAAGCGAATGGACTCTACAGTCATTTTATTTCTCTGAAAATACATTTGCTGGGGGATGTTACACAGATGGTTTCAGAAGCTCATCCGGCTTTCCAAAATTTCCCTGTGCTTCCCAAAAGGTCATTTCTATTTTGAACCCATTTTCTCCAGTAGTCAGGGAAGGTCCAAGAACCCATCCATTACTGCTGCTGCCTCATCAGCTCATTGAAATAAAACCAGGATGGGGCTCTGCGCTCCCACACTTAAAAATAGCATCACAGCTGTTATTGCCTATTTGTCTCTGATGCTGTGTGTTTCTTTAATGCAGCAAAGAAAATTTAAAAAGTATGTGCAGAAGACATGAAGCATCCACCTAATGAAATATCTGATGTGTTCATTGTGAGTAGTAACTAAAATTAAGGCTGGGTGCAGTGGCTCACACCTGTAATCCCATCACTTTGGGAGGCCGAGGCGGGTGGATCACCTGAGGCCAGAAGTTCAAGACTAGCCTGGCCAACATGGTGAAACCCCACCTCTACTAAAAATACGGAAAAAAAATTAGCTGGGCGTGGTGGCTCATGCCTGTAGTCCCAGCTACGCGGGAGATTGAAGCATAAGAATTGCTTGAACCTGGGAGGTGGATCAAGTTGAAGTGAACTGAGATCGCGTCACTGCACTCCAGACTGGAAGACAGAGCGAGACTCTGTCTCAAAAAAATAAAAAAATAAATAAAATTTAAAAACATTAATTGACTAATAGTCTTTGTATTCCATTTTATTAGTGAGAAAAAGACAGGATGGGAGTATAAAATCAAACAACATCAGAGTGGGGAGGGTGGAGGAGAGAGTGTAGCAACAGAGAAATGTATATTATTCTTTACACACTTGCACACACACAACACACATACACATACACACACACACACACAGTGAGACTACCAGAGGAAAAAGTATCACATTTAAGGATGCTGTTAATGGCAAAGAATGGCCATGAATAGACAGTTCAGGGAAATTAAAGCAGAAAAGGCCTACAACATGTGGGAAAAAAAAGAATTTATCCTAAGTTATCCCTGGATACATTCTTTTTTTTTTTTTTTTTTTTTTTTTTTTTTTTTGAGACGGAGTCTCGCTCTGTCGCCCAGGCTGGAGTGCAGTGCCCGGATCTCAGCTCACTGCAAGCTCCGCCTCCCGGGTTCACGCCATTCTCCGGCCTCAGCCTCCCGAGTAGCTGGGACTACAGGCGCCTGCCACTTCGCCCGGCTAGTTTTTTTTTTGTATTTCTTAATAGAGACGGGGTTTCACCGTGTCAGCCAGGATGGTCTCGATCTCCTGACCTCGTGATCCGCCCGTCTCGGCCTCCCAAAGTGCTGGGATTACAGGCTTGAGCCACCGCGCCCGGCCCCCTGGATACATTCTAAATAAGCAAGATTATTAATATCAGCATGACTTCTAATAGCAAAAGGTGAAGACAATCCAAGTGTCCATCTATAGAAAACGTTTTTTTTTTTCTTTTTCTCTCTCTTTTTTTTTTTTTTTTTTTTTTTTTTTTTTTTTTTTTTTTTTTTTTTTGAGACGGAGTCTCGCTGTGTCACCCAGGCTGGAGTGCAGTGGCCGGATCTCAGCTCACTGCAAGCTCCGCCTCCCGGGTTTTACGCCATTCTCCTGCCTCAGCCTCCGAGTAGCTGGGACTACAGGCGCCCGCCACCACGCCCGGCTAGTTTTTTGTATTTTTAGTAGAGACGGGGTTTCACCATGTTAGCCAGGATGGTCTCGATCTCCTGACCTCGTGATCCACCCGCCTCGGCCTCCCAAAGTGCTGGGATTACAGGTTTGAGCCACCGCGCCCGGCC